>NC_134267.1:54765183-55066400 GCF_031893055.1 Leptodactylus fuscus | reverse complement strand
CACCTTTCTTCCCCATACTGATGCTCTGTTTGAACTGCAGGAGATTGTCTTGACCATGTCTACATGCCTAAATGCACTGAGTTGCCGCCATGTGATTGGCTGATTAGAAATTAAGTGTTAACGAGCAGTTGGACAGGTGTACCTAATAAAGTGGCCGGTGAGTGTATGCTTCTGTATAAAGAGGTTTTCCAGCAAACTGGGTGGTGTAAAGTAAAAAAGCAGCAACACTTCCCCATCCCCAGTGCTCAGTTCTAGCATCAGGTCTCTTTCCATCTTGTGTAGACCCTGGCCAGGCCAGATTTGAAGGGGTTCTGGTGACCGAGCAGCCAATTCTTGACCTCAGTAGTGAACTTATGGGTACTGAAAGAGGCTTAACTTGAAGTTCCTGGGCCCCAAAGCAAAATCTGAAATGGAGCACCCACCAGACGTGCTATTTATGATAGTGGAATGTTTTATAGGGCAGAGGGACCTTTGGGGCTACCTCAGGGTCCAGGTCCCAGTAGCAATTGCTACCTCTGCATTTCCTAGCGCTATAACCCTGAGTAACAGTGATGTAATTGCACATGTGACTGGCCACAGTGACTAGCCTGACCGGTGTCTGCACAGGATGGACAATGTGTAGGCGAGTATCTCTTCTTTTTCTTTACTCCCCCCTACATGAAATACTTTTTTGTCCATTCAAAAAGTAAACTTGCTTTGCCTCCAAATCTTCCATTTGTTCTACGGTTAGGAGTCCAGTGGGCGGTCCCACTCAGTAGCTGGCAGCCTTCACTATATGCACATGCATACAGCTGGCCATCAGTCGCTGGTCAGGACCCCCCCCCCCCCCCCTTTTGGAATCCCAGGCAAAGAACCACTAGGGATTCCATTCAGTTACTTACAAGTTATACTTATTCATTTCCCAAAACACAAGGGATCAGTCTGTTCAGCTCCTCCTGCTCTATAACATGAAGCTAGCAGATCGGGATGTTGTGGAGCAGATCAAAGATAATAAGAAACAATCCATGCACTTACCTGTACTACCATATACTTCAACAACATCTGTAAGAAAAAGCAGCTTGGATCATCAGGGATTTTTTCCCCAGAAACTACTGGTACGAGGGGTGTTATTTCTTCAGGAAAGACTTTACCTAAAATTATAAGAGGGTATTAGATGAGCCCCTACTGTGCACACTGAGAGTTACTAAACTAGTTTCTCAATATCCCTTATTATTAAGCATTGGAAGGGGTGAAATATACCTCTAGTGTATATAGCCGTACAGTGACCCCTTCACTCAACACTCATAATCCACAACATAAATCGTAACACAGAGAAAGTAAACTGCTGTCCTTACCAACATGGTAAAAAAATTAAAAAAAACTCCCAATCAGATTTTTTTTTTTTTTTTTTTTAATATTCTGTACTGAAGTGCAGAATACTGGATAACAAACAATCTGGTCACTATTACAGCTAACACACACCTAAGGCCACGTTCACATCTGAGTCTGACTGTGCGTTGAAAAAAAAAAAAAATGCTGCAAGTTTGACTTTTTTGTTTGGCGGTTTCAGTTTAAAAGAACGGATACTTGATGGACCCGTTATAGTCAATGGGTACACCGCTGGTGTCTGGTAATTAGCATATTGAATAAAGAGACTGACAATACCGATTAGTCAGGAACAGCAAGGGCTAAAGAAAAAATCCCAAACTGTAGGAATCAGTGGAGCGGCACTTACAGAGGTTTTCCAAACCCAAATCATATTGATGACCTACGCACATATATCAGTATGTGATCTGTGGAGGTCCAACGTCTGGATCCCACACAGATCAACTGTTGCAGCAGCTTCCGGATGCTGCAAGCTGCTGGTGGACGAGCAAGTGCAACATCACTCCTGTACAAATTATAGAAGTGGCACTGCAGTTCCCCAGAACAACCACTAAGCAGAGGGCTTACTTGAATAGCAGTGGTGTTGCATACGCTCACTGACTGATAGCAGCTTCTAGTACCCTGAGGCTGCTGCAACAGCTGATATGTGCGGGGTCTGGGTATCGGACCCCACAGATCACATACTGAAGATCATATACTGTGGATAGGTTATGAAAAAACTATTTTGAGCAAGAAAACCCTTTTAAAGAAGGGGAATTGGTGGAGATGATGGAAGATCCCTCTAACCAGCCAGCCAAACATGGGACTGATCAGAGGGAGATTAACTCATTCTGTGTAGAATTTCTGTAGGACTCTCAGGATAATGCTGAAATGCTACAGGCCGACACACATCTAATGCTTATTTTTAGCATTCATTTCTAGGCTTGCTGTTCCTTTAAGTCTTAAGTACAGAGTTAGACTTGAGATATGGTTTGCAAATGTGCATGTAATCCTTGCCCAGTGGTTATGCAGATGGTCCAGGTGCTGAAATAAGCCCTTCAATAAGAACCCAGCCTTCTGACCATAATGATCAATAACCTATAATGTTATATTGAACCATTCCAGCTTCACAGAAATCAAGAATACAGCAATTTCTCCCCGACTATGGGAATTCATAAGATTCTCCATGGAGAGAGATTACAGCTATTAGGAAGCCTTGAATCCTGACATTAGTTATAATGCAGAGCAGTCTGAGAACGCTGCGTCTAATAATAATTCAATTAACCCCTCCGTTCACACATCCGCAATAGAAGTTCATTAATGCAGAGTGAATGCCATCAAATACGCAGTTAAAAGCGCCGTCACTAACCATCAAGTAAATTATAAGTAGGATTTATGAGGGTATCCAGTGTGCAAGGACCTCGAGATGACATGACGGCAGGAAAGCCGGGAACAAGACATGCAAATATTAGCGCCTGCTCCTCTCCGCAATTTGTCTGCAGTGCTTGAAGCCAGAGAAGAAACAGCCGCATTCCTTCACATCGTATCTAAAGGAGGAAAGACAGTTTCATGTAAATAGGACGCATGTGCCCAATGATGCCATAAAGCCGACATGCAAGACTGCAGGAAACATAGCCAGAAGGTGTGACATGCAGGCACAGAGGAACGCCAGGTCTACCATCTTGTGTGCTTAAGTAGCTTCTACATGGTGAAGGCCCCATCATTCCTATAGTGCAGATTGCAAACCTACCAACATTTCTAGGGCTATGACAAATAACCAATGGTTTCTTCCATGAACTATCATTTGCCACAAAGAGGAAGCCACACACCGTATGGACAGGGTGTTATACTATTACCGTATATACTCGAGTATAAGCCGACCCGAATATAAGCCGAGGCCCCTAATTTTAAGACAAAAACTAGGAAAACTTATTGACTCGAGAATAAGCCGAAGGGGGGGAAATGCAGCAGCTACTGGAAAATTTCAAAACTTAAAATGGTCGGAGTTTTTGGGTGCAGTAGTTGCTGGGTGCTGGGAAAGGGGAGGGGGTGTTTTGGTTGTCTGTCTGCCCCTTCCCTGAGCTTGAGGACTGTTTTTTTTTCCCCCACTTGGAATTCAGTCTGGTTGAATATAGGGTATCTGCAGTGCTGCTATTAACCTCTTCCCGATGGAACAGGAGCACTGCAGATCCCCTATATTCAGTAGACCGGGCACTCTCAGACACAGGGATACCTAATGTGTGTTTCACAGTAATTTTCTACTTTTATATGTATTCTAGGGAAAGGACTGATTTAGAAAAAAAAATTTTATTATATTTTTTAAAGCTTTTTTTACCCACTATTTTATGGGAGATTCTATACATTAATCCTGTGGATGGTCATAGACCACCAACCCCCCTTTCCCCCCCAAAAAAAAAAAATATATATATTTTTTTTTTTTTTGCTGACTCGAGTATAAGCTCAGGGGGGCTTTTTCAGCACAAAAAACTGTGCTGAAAAACTCAGCTTATACTCGAGTATATACGGTATATCATATTGCTAATATATATATATTACTTCAATAACTATTTGTATAGGTTTGCGCTTCACCCCTTTGTGCCACATTGCTCAGTGCCTTGGTGGAAAATAATCCTAACAACAGGAATCCATTACGAGAGCAAGGATTGTATCACCAACACCTTAGATCAATGTCCGGTAAATCTTTCCGTCTTGGTGGGACCAGACATCTATTTAATGTGGCTGGTGTATGAGGGTTTTGGGGGATGTTGGATTTTAAACACACCTGATCCTTTTGCCAGAAGTGTCTGTCAACAGCTTATTCCCCTCTTCCTATTCAGAATACATGCATGCCTGGCTGAGCTAAGTATGCAAGTGTATGGAGTGGAGATTAGGAGGAGAAGCTGTCAGCTACACAGTGTCTAGATGATGGCTACTTAAAGGGTATGGTCAGGTTACCACCTCATGTGCACAAGTTATGTCACTCGTGTATGAGCCCAGTCCCCTGTCCATTCACTCCGTGACTAGATGCAACAAGCTGGAGATAAGCGAGTGTTAAATCTCTAGTTCCTGCCTTTATCAATGTATAGAATCACAATACCGATATAAAATGACTGTCCAGTGATTGTTTATAACAGAAACCACAGATATGCACAAAGTCTAAGACATTCCCATCTGCAGAATACCGATATGTAGTAGATCACAAGGCTGTGCTTATTATTGCTGCAAATAAAAATCAAGACCAAGCTTTTCTCAAGCAGACATTTTTCATTTACTGTGCACAAGCTCCGAGGGGGGCTTCTATAATCCTGTACTGGCATTTTCTTGTGGTGACATCATTGTTAATAGGGGAAGGGCAGTGATGGCTACAGGAGGCCAATGAGGTGTTATAGTGAGGAACTGTACAAAAGTGTATGCCATGAAGCTTGTGTTGCTAATGCATTGCAGCAAACTTAAAGCAAGAAATTTACCTTCAGTCCTATGTGCAACAAACTCAGTTCTGCTACTTAAGTGCCTGTTACTAAGTGCCCTGACAGTCAGTGAAAAGAGGCAGAAAATTCTTAAAAAATTAGTAGTACCAAAACTACAACTTATCACCAATCCACCAAAAAGGAGATGAGCATCTGAGCACTGCAAGAACGGGGGTCTTGTGCCTTCTATTGGATTGTGTCCTGCCCCACCCCCCCATGTAACTTCTAAGGTACTGGTGAAGATAGCCTAGCTACCTTTACTACTCCCGGAAATAGTGAATGGAGTGGCAGTACATGACACAGGACGCGATCGGTGAGAGTACCAGCAGTTGGACTTTCAGAAATCAGACACTTACCTATCCTAGGAATATATCACTAGATATTTAGGGACAACCCCTCTAAATATTTTCAGATAGATTCAAGGGGTCGTCCACTACATATTTATATTATTTAATACCGCTGTAGATGAGCACTTTTACAAACCAGTACTCACTTCTCGTCAGCCCTCAGCTCCGCCGGTGTGTATATAGATAATATATAGTTGTATATAGGTATATTTTTATCATGTGCACATGCTAGATAAAGTTTTTTTTTTTCTTGTTATTTTGTTTTACATTTATTCATAGATAACTTAAAAAAAATCTTTTTTTATTAGCAAATTTAGATTAAAAACCATATTAATCCGCATGATACATTGTCTTTAAGGCATTAGCCCATATATTCCTTATAGTACTTACTTTTGTAGAATTTCCAGTGTGTAAAAGCTTCTTTAAAACTGAACCTATAGAAAAAAAAATGTGTAGAAGTGAATTTCCCAAAAATACTGAAATTAAAGAAAAAAAAATACTGCTATATGGAAGAACTGGGATGACATAGGCGCAAACAATAGGGATGATCAAGAAAACAGAAAGGGGTTTCAGAATCCTACAGGCATTAAATATTAACATGGGACCGGGAAGTAAAGGTTTCGTCCTGGAATGATAATAGAAGAACGTGCAGAGGAAGGAAGAAGCTTTCAGTCAGCGAGTACAGATGTCTCCGTGTTCCCAACAACAAGACCCCATTTCCCTGACCTTACATTTCCAGCCATTATTTCCAGAAATGGTCTGATGCACACTCAGCAAAGAGATGGGAACAAATTGGATTGAAATTAACCCTTTTAACAGAGACCTTGAACTGCATGGCTAAAAGAGGTATTGACCACCATGTAATGATTTTACAAGGAAATAAAGCACTAAAAAAAAAAAAAAAAAAACCTAATTTGTTCATTAGTAATGCTAATACATTACATATTCTACTGCCCATGAGTTAAAATCTGCATTATAGCCCAGAGCAGCATTCATAATACTGCTGGTTGTTGTTGGAAGATTCATGCCAGAAAAATTCCCAGCAGCTTGGGTTTGGTTTACGTATTTTTTACAGACGCAGTCATACTTAATGGGTAAAATAGCTCTGCATGAAGCACAATTCTTGCCGGCATTGGTAGGATATGACAGGTCACATTATAAGCCCATGGTTGTTGTCAGGCAACAAATACAGCAGGAGCCACATTGCAGATATGCAGAACCTTACCTGCACCCCAATAAACCAAGCAAGAGAAAGTTTTTCCAAAAAGTACAAACAAAACCCACTGAGTAGACAAAGGTCTGGCCACGAATCAGCCAAAAATCACGCCAATTTACAATGTTCTTGTACATTATTAAGATGATTTTAATGCCCTCATGGTCTTTGTAGGTAAAATTGTGTACCTTAAAGGGGTTGTCCAGTTACGGACAATTATCCCCTACCCATAGGATGGGGATAAGTTTCCTATTGCTGGGGGCCCAATCACCAGGTTCCCCAGTGATCAGGAGAAAGGGGGGGGGGGGGAGGACATGGACAAAAAGTCCCTCCAAGACCTCCTTGTCAACACTCAAATCACTTTCATGAAGTTGCCAGGACCGTAATGTCATGGGACTTGTTTGGTGAGCATTTGGCATACAAAAGAGCCATGCACTAAATATTCCAGATTTGACAAATTTTACCTACTGGCAGAAGTTGAAAATGTAAGTCACTATTTAAAAGACAGCATTGGTCAGAGACTAGAGAAAAGACAGAGGACTTGTGCTGGACTGTAGACAAATCTGAATTTCTTCAAGTGTTTGTAGCCACAGATCTCAGTCTCTGCTCCTAGTAAAGGCTCCTCAATGACACTATTACTGGTTTGGAAGGCATTTCGGACCTGACACACTCCCTTTCGATAACGCAGCCACTTTTATTGTCCATGGTATGAATATGCCCCTCAGGCCTTATACTATACAGTGTAGTGTTATATACAATAGGAGTAAAACAGAAGTTGTGACACATTCACCTCATGCATCACTGTCTGCACCATCTCGAACAGAATACTCTATAACCCAAGTTCTCAACCTCTCCTGCTCCTCAAGACATACATACATACATCAGAAAGTCCTAAAACTATGGCGCAGAACAAACTTACTGGTTTAGAGAATGCTGGGAATACCCATATAAAATCATCATAATGGACTATCGGCATGTAAAATATTAATGATGTTAATAAGAAGAATGTCATCCTGGATATCAAGGCCGTAAATGTTATAAATTCTTCTGCTCCACTTAAAGATTCGGCTGGACACTTCTGGTCCAGCACTGTATAATCTTATGAGATTGGTGGTGGGGGAGGGGGGGGTCCTACTATGGCAGCCCCATCAATCAGACGATATCCGCACAGCGCTCTGTACACCATGCAGTGGCCAAGCTTGGCACTCATCCAATGAATTCACCCATCCGCTGAACGCTTCCCATCAGATTAGTCTTCAACTTACAATATAAAGTTGAACAGTTCATATTGTAAATTCATAAAAATAAACAAGAACTTACATCATTATTGGTAGTCGCAGTCTGATTCTTACCTATACTATGGTACTGCCAGCGGTAGAAAATCCTTTCAGGTAGTAGTTGTAGAATTTTCTAAATCAAAAGAAAAGTGAAGAAACACATTAAGACATAAAATATAGAGCAATTCCCAATAACATACAGGAATGCTCAGTGTATAATAAAACGCAGTCCTATCAGAATGAGGACATTGCTCGGTCTCGCAGGTTCCATATGATCAGCTTTCCTTTGGGTTGGCAGAATTCAATCAGTTCAATGACAAGTGCACAGCTCAGTCCCCAAGGGACAAATCCAGGGCTCAGTTTAGGAAGACTCAGGATAACAGGTAATTAACCCTCTTAATTAATTCTCTGCATTTCTATTTGCATCTATAGTTTTGCTAATAAATCTTGTAACCATGAAAGACCATCATTACATGTAACTGGTAATCCATTCTTATTGATGTACTAAGCAACGGCCTTTGTAATTAACAGTCTATTATGCACCTTTAAGAAGCGGAGCGGCAACTGCAGCGTATGAATATACCCTAATGTGGCGGCCTGTCATTCATTCTGACAAGCAGAAATTTCTTGATATAGAAGCGTGTGACACAACCATGACTACCGACTGACCATAATAACAGGTCACAAAAATAAGAGATTTTACTATAAAAAACAGTGGATTGCATATCTAAATATAATGAAAAGGAAAAAGGCTGTAATTTTACCACTTAAGTGTCCTGAATACACAATTAAGACAAAACAGACCACTACAAGAGAGGCAAGTGGCCCGACCAAACATGACCACCATTCCATTCAAGCAGGAGACATGGGTCCTATTGACCAACCAGCTGTAGTCTTAAAGGAGTCGTTCAAAACCTATGACCAGCTGACTGGGCTGCCAGAAGGTGTATACAGTATATGGCTCTGCAGTGATGGTGCCGGGTACCTGTAGCTCTGCTTCCACTCAAACGAGAGCTGAGCTGCTTGGGCCTGTATACACAGTGTTCATAAGATACTTGTGTTTCGAGACGATACGACTCTTACTCTGGCCGGGTCTTCCATTAATAAGAGCCACATTGGCTTGAAACGCACAGCAGGACGTTACACACTAATGTGGTGTTTAGCATGGAGTATGGAACTGAATTTTGACTTTAGCTTCCCCACAATCACCCTTATACATAAGGTTTTGTAGATGCCACCTTCCGGCATCCTACAAGAAGCCCCTTCACCTACAAATACCCTAAATAATCCTCATAGAGACTGTCTGCACTCTGCTCCGGTTGAGCTATATCATATCACAGCTGTCTTTTTTTCATTTTTACATTTTGTGAATTATATCACAGCCATCTTCACTGAAGAATATAAGGCTGAACTAAATGGCTAGGCGGTAAGTGAGTGTCTAGGCTGCGTGCCATTAGGTTTGGCTGCTATACCACAAGCACTACACCAATTCATCTATAAGTTATGATGCATCTGGCATGGGATATACATTTTATTAACTGGTAATAGTTATCAATACTTTATTGGCATTCAGTGATAGGCATTATTAGAAGTAACAATTTAATAATGTATGCAGTGCCTCTTAACTCTTTCATGGCGTAGAGTAGTTTGGGCATTAATGCTCAGCAGCTGAGCATCCAACCCAACCTATTTCCTCTTTATTCTTCTGTTGACATAGCCATATGAAGGCTTATTCCTATAAGGTTTTGGTTAGTTTTCATTAATGTTTTTTTTTTTCTTTTTTTTTTTTTTTTTGGGGGGGGGGGGGGAGGGGGCGGTCCATGTGAAAAGTGCCTGTGCCGGTAGTATGACATCGCTGTAATATGACAGTTTTAAGTCTTCTACATACTCAGTGCAAGGTAATAGTCCGCAGCTGCCGATGATGGGGCTAATGACCACCATGTGATATTATATTTCTACTGAAACAGACACAGTATAAGTAGTGTATGGCAAGATGCAACTTCCACTGCGGCAACAGGCGATATCTGGGGTTCTCTGCAACCCACACCTATCTCTAAAATGAACTCCCTCCAGCCTCCATGCCCTGGCTCAGTGGTCGAGTTTCCAAAAACAGCATAGCTTTCTGAGCTACTCTGCTTCTGTTAATCCTACAGAAGTGAATGATAGCTATGGAAACAGTGTACAACAGCGAGTTGTGTTGTTTCACTAGCTCCCATTCACAACTATGTAAGTTATGGAAACCAGCTATGTTGCTTGAGTAAGCACAACCTTTGAGGACAGTCTCCTCAGTAAGATCACAGCCAGGTAACTGCTGGGACACGGAGACTGAAGGGGGGGGTCACTTTAGAGATAAATGTGGGTCCCGCGATCTGCACTTGGTGACAGGTTCTCTTTAACGCCTTGGAGTTTGCATGAGGACATCACTAGACCATCAGCACATGGCTCATCCTGCAGGACTTCCTTGGACAATACATGGGATCTAAGAACCTGCCAAGCATCGTTAGAAGAAAAATACTTACTTCAAAAAGAAATAGGATGGAGTCCAGCTCCTCCCTTTGAGATTTATTCCCTGCAAAACAAAAAGAATTTATTAGATTTAACAAAAACCTGCACAGAATAAACCTGAACGGGTAGTTATCATATATTCACAATGTCTAAAAGTAAAATAAATAATAATTTTGGAGGCCTTAGGTCACTATTTACACTGACTTGCCATGACAAAAGTAGGAGACAGAACTATGGCCTTTCCTGCCACAATGGGGTGGTCAATCATTGTGATTTTATTGTCACATCACTGATAGTTAGAAGTTATTTTAGAGCGTATGAATGAATCATTCAGGTACAAGAGGAGAACAATCTGATCTTTCCTACTGATAAACAGGACGGGAGGCGGCAGATCCTATTTATACATAACAAAATACCAGAAACCAAAACAGCTCATCACAAAATTATTCCGCAAAAATAGGATGGCACACAATGGCGTGCAAGTACAATTAAAAAAAAAAAATAAAAAAAATGAACAATGTGATAAAACAAAAAACTATAGAAAAAGAATGATTTAAATACAACATGGTCATGAGGATGTAAGGTATACTGTTTTGAGATGAATTGCTGTACTGAAAAGTATAGAATAGCATAAAAAAATTCTGGTGTATACCACTCCAAATGGAAGTCAAACGGACACTCTTGGCCTCTGCTGGGTAAATGGGGGCCGAAGGGTTATGATCATCGCATACAATGGAGGATAAAGTTGGAACCCTGGACCCCCTGGAACCCTCCATCAATGGGTCGTGGGTTCTCTGATATAACAGAGCAGAGGTCGGGCATGCCCATTACTGTGCTGTGCTTGGACAGAGAGTGAACAAAGTAATCGTACCCGTGCTCAACCACCACTTTATTACAAGGGAGGTTTCAAGAAGCCCCTTCCTCATGGACCCATCAACCTAGCAGTTACTCCCTATAGTAGTAACCTGTTATTACCAGAACGCAGCTTTAACAAACTTACTATGGCTAGGTTCACATCTGCACCGTATTCTCCTTTGGATACTCTGCCGCAGAAAGATAAGTCATACATAGAGGAGTTTCCTCTCCGCTGGTATCAATATAAAAACAGCGGAAACCCGACCGACACCATTACATACTATGGGATCCACGGGTAACCGCTTTTTTTTAGTGGTCTGGATCTACATCGTTCAGACCCGATTGATGGAGACCCCTGAGCAGACGTGAACCTTACCTAACCTTACCTATTATGGTTCTTTCTTTACATTAACTCCATTTTAGTGGTTCAGCATTCTGAAAATACCTAACAGGAAAATCACTATAATAATACAACATGAAAGCCGTAGGGAGTTTATGAGCCATGTAGTTCCCCTGTCAGCAGCCTGGGTCTTCTGCAGTACAGGCATAAAACAGATGGCCATAAATCAATGTTCGAGAAGTATCTGCACAACAAGGATTTCTCCATCACTGGCTTATTGGATCATTCGCTCTCATAACAGGAACAATATGGACGATGCTGGCAGGGTAGAGAATGGCTATATAGGCAATACAAAATGTATGCACTAACTGTCAGCAGGGCTTTGTCAGTGTATTATATGGGAAGCTTGGAGTTTAATGGGTTCTGTCCAATACTTCAAGCATACCCAACCTTCAAATGGTTATGAAAACACTAAAATAAATCACAGTTGTGCATGTATATAGTCCCAAGCTTAGCATCTCCTCCATATCCTACTGAGGTAGAGTAGCTAGGAGGTACAGCCACTAAAAGGACAGCAGAGTAATAAATGTGTGTAATATACCGTATATTATTAGGAGATATATATATATATATATATATATATATATATATATATATATATATATATATATATATATATATATATATATATATATATATATATATATATATATATATATCCCCTACTGCATTGTACAGAAATTTGTAAAAATTTCATTATATATATCTTTGTGATTAATGGGGAACGATACAAGAACCACGCACACAACACCAACATATAGGAGATAAATCAGAGGATACAGAGAAGCGGAGGGGGGGGGATAAATACCTTTTAGCTTTAAGCTACTTTCCAGTGTAATGAAATTTTCATAGAAGATAAAATAAATCTGAGAATAGTGCGCTTCAAAGAATTGCTTCAATTCACTCCACTCCTGAATGTCTGTAAAACACAACAAAGGGTTAAGCCACAACATAATGCAGTATACAATTTATAGCAATAAATAATGGCTCCTTTAACAGAAATGTGTCACCAAATAAGGACATTTTCTATTATTATTATTATTTTTAATTTTCCAAGTCACTATATATTCTACAATATTCACTCTGACCACCAAGCCTAATTATACACGTGCTAGTTCTATAGTGGATTTCATTGCAACAGGCATTTTACTTAAATCACAGACAACATTACAATAGAAAATAACACATCTATAGAAAATAAAACATAACACCCACCACTGTGGACAATAGGTGATGTCATGGCTTACCTACTCTCTGTTCACAGACAATGTGTAGAAAATTCTCCTACAGACCTCAATGAGTAGGCTGCAGGTTATTATTGCCTATGACAATGCTGTAAAGCAGATCACTACATGCTGTTAACAGAGCAGAGGCAAGATGGCAGCTCCCATAATCATGTGCAGAAAATAGAATTTAAAAAAATCTAGTACCAAAAAAAAAAAAAAAAAAAAAAGCACAAGTTAACCCGAACTCCTGCTGCATGATATCTTATCAAAGACGACAACAAAAACCTATGAAAAGTCATTGAGAATGTTTTTTCCAATAACTATTCATTGGTTTTTGTTGTCTTCTCACAGTTTAACCAATTGCACAAGTTCAGGTTGACTCAGCTATATCCGTATTTCATTATCTGGTTTTTATAAATAAAATGGGGATATCTATCCCTTTGAGATCTATCCCTTTAAGATCTATCCCTTTAAGATATGTTTATCCGGCAGAGGAGAGGCCTTCCTCTTGGCCCGCATTAGCCCAGTATTCAGCTCTTAAAGGGAACCTGTCAATCACTGGACTCCTAAGTATAGAAAGAAAAGAAATATGAACTAGTAAGTTACAGGTTATACTAAAGCCACAATGAGCAGATCAGACTCAATCTTCAATGCGACAGGTTCCCTTTAAGGAGCACTTTCATTGCTTTATTAGATGCCACATGATGCTTCCTTTTCCTCAGGTCTCTTACACCACAATTCCCCTTGGATAGTCACTGACTATGGAGATTCTCAGCTAGTCTGTGGTTGACCCTCTAAAACAGGTTCTACAAACCAAACAAGGCAACAATAATGGTGGTCACCAATAAGATCCCCATTAGAGGTCATTTTACGCACGGGTGGACTGGCCTCCATTACTAGGGATCAGTGTCATCAACAAGATCCAACATGGCATCATTGGTGACCGAGCTCAAGAGGAACACAACCAAAGTGACATGGACAGAAATGTGATGTAACGTGTCCACAATATGTCAGGCTCTAGGAGTGGTTTAATAAAATACTATTCACGGAAAATAAAGGATGATTCAGTCCTAAGGATTTCAGTGTGACAAGCTGAAGTGTGTAAGTGTAATAATACATGCCAGACCAGAAGAACAAGTGCAGGAATTATGCAAACTACTTCTTGGCTGTTACTACATTTATAGGAATTTTAATAGAGACATAATTCCAAAATGAAGTCATTCCCTGCGAGACTCCCCTCCCCGACCGTCAACAACCACCGGCGGTAATACGTCACAAGACACCACCTTTAGTAAAATCATTAAGTAAATATCATACCGGATCTTAAAGGTGTATTCCCCTCCCATACAGGAGTAGCAGGGAGTCTCGTTTCCTCCCCCCCCTCCCCCTTCCTTTCTATGTTCTTTTGGTCAATACCAACCCCATGTTGGCCTACCATGTAGCAGCAGAAGATGCAAAGTTCATAGACTAAGGCTAGGCTCACATCTTTCTAGGATCGCAGAGTCTGCCTAAAAATCGGACTCCTTGCAGGACTTTTCTCTCAATTAATTTCAGTATAAAATTGGTGAAAGGTCAATGGACACCCAGTGGAGCCCATCATAGTGTACGGGGTCCAGGGGTGTCTGCAGGTAACTACAAGTGGAAAGGCTCACCGTCTTTCAGATCCTAATGCAGACCCAAACTATAGAGGGCTGAACGCTAGTGTGAACCTAGAGTACGAGGGTTAGGTTGCCTTTTCTCCACAGTCACATGGGCTACCCCTATAATAATAATAAAAGACAAATAAAATGGCAGAATTCCTGATAGAAAAGAAACCAATAGCAAACAATTCTTTAAAAGGTCTTCATAAAATGTGGGCTGGAATGTGACCGATTACTACAGCTAACTGCCCGGCTTTATCCCTTGTACCAGTTTCCTCCATCTCCCCCATTATTCTCGCACTGTGCCTGCCGTCTAGACGGGTGTGCTGCGGCACCGGAGAACAGCTTTCATGTATTACAAGGAACAGACTTCTGTCAAAACAGAGATGAAAAGGAAATTAGCAAATGTTTACTTGGAGAAGAAATCGCACCGGCCTCATTATTACATAATCTCCCTGTACATTTCCTATTTCTATAAAACAACCTGCAAGTCACACACACAGTGACACGGAGGTGCAGATACTACATGGTGTACATGACGGGGTCTGACCACTGAGACCCCTGACAAGTCCAGATATCTATGGGACTGACCGACCTTTGGATCTTTGCGGCTCCTTTAAACAGAATGTGGATGTAGTGTACTTCCTTAAAAAGTGACTACAAAGGGGCCAGTGATAAATTGTAAGAATCCTTGTAGGCAGACCCCTATTGATCAACAATGAACGATTATTCACACCTTGCCACTTTTTAAAGGTCACATCCCCATGGGCAGATATGGGTTTCACCCAAGGGCCCAATGACAAGTAATTGCCCATTTGCTCCCATCATAATCTGACTTTGTAATAAATAGTAATTACTGCTGTGGGACGCCAGAGCCCACAAGAAGCGAATACGTGTTGCGCAAGGCAGTTTTGTTGAGTCCAAATATATCTGAACCAGAACTGCTGTTATCATATGCAGAGGCCCTGAGGAGGTGAACAAACACTAAAAACAAGTGTTACTCACCTCCCCTGGGCTCTGGCTACCTATCCTCTTCTGCCCTTAGAGGTCATGTGGCATTGTGACGATTATGTCACTAAATCTGCCACTTCGCACCATGTTGCACACCCCCTGGGGTGCACATACCACATGATGAGTACCACTGGTCTATTAGACAAAAACCTGCAGCCAATACACCCAACGAGAATCAAAGCCTAGTCATGCTAAATACATAGTAAGCCCTGATGATAGTATAAGGGTCCATAATATCTATTATTAAGACTAAGCGACTCCTACATGATTTATATACGTGAACAGAAAAGGGTGCGACGTTTATGGGTTGCACCATTATGTCCGTTTGTTAACAACAACCCACATAGCAAGTTATAAGCGCTTCAGACAAAAGATGCTAATGGTGATCGTCTTAGTCCGGCCTTGCATGAAATATCAGGAGCCCCCTCAATAAACCTCTCGCTAAAGGCCAGAAGTGACAGAGCGCGCTGCCCATTCAGGGCTGTTATTCTAGATACGCACATCCATCTGCACATTACATCCTCTTCCTTCACAACTCACTTACATCAAGAAAGCAGCAGAGCAAACACTCAGAGCAGGAGAATGGCAAAAAAAAAAGGTCAAGCGAACGCTACAGAGCAAGCTTCCTTCTGTTTTCCTGTCCAAGGCCAATTACATCCTGCCTATGCTGCTAGCCGTGCGCTTATTACCGCTGGGGTGAGCGTCACACACTGTTAGGGCACTATTCACATGTGCCTTTAAGTGACTGGCTCTTTTTTTTTTTTTTTTTTTCCTTATAGAAGAGAAGGCTGAATATGATTTTTAACAACATGCCAGTAAAAGGTCTAGTCGTAAAAGATTTAGTGTAACTTGTCATTTACTCATATATATGTATTTGCTATTTCTATAGTTAGAAACAGTCACCTATTTATGGGGCGGTCAATCACTAAGTAGGACCCCCCCCTCTTGACAAGAACTATAAGGGCCCAGGCAGATGACCGAGGGTGCATCCGAATTGTGCGCTGAGTTTATCAGATGACAGATATCGGAGTGTCATCCTGTGATGCAGTCACATCTATGGGGTTTCTGGATCCATTCAGTTCTGGAACTCGGAGCAGAATAGGACCTGCTCTATAATCATCCATGTTAGCAGAATCAAACGGATCCATAAGCCCCCTAAACGTGAATGTATCAGGGAATGCACTCAGATGACACATATCACTCAGTGTCTTCTGACTGCAATCCGTGATAAACTGAGCTCCAATGTAGGAGATATCGGTGCCGGTGATGCTAAGCGTCAGGAATTCCCTTCTGACAGTGGGGAGATATTGGTGCCAAAACTAACGACAAAGAAATCTCCTGCACCAGGGCACACGCTGAGAGAGCCAACAGTAAGAAGGGTGATGTCATAGCAGTGGGAGAAACAACTCATTGTACATGGTGACACAGGCAGGAGATGGTAGTGGTCTGAATGGTAAGAACAGGGCTCCAGGGAGCTGAAGGTCTGCCCCCAGTGCACCAACTGCATCATTTGTAGAGGACATCGAAGTTGTCCTCTACCAAATCTCCATAAGTGACATATAACAAATTGTTTGTCACTGTGGTCTGTAACAAAGTGGAGATAGTTGAAAACGCTTGGGGAAATGGTAGACTCCCTATGAAGAGGACCTTTCATTACCTTCATCAATTTTAGTTCTTAGGTTCTACTCCATTAATGAAAGTTTTACTCTAGCCCCCACCATTCCCAAGCAAAAAGCACAGGTAGTTTTGGTGCCCAATATGCTATTTAGTTTCTGTAGCGTCAGAAGGGCGGTGTCAGGCAGGGGGCGTGATTCAGAGCTCCAATCAGAGGCAGCCGGTGTCAGAGCTCAGAATCGCACCCCCCTACCTGCTCCTGCCTGACACCGCCCTCCTGACAGTACAGAGACTAAAGAGCATATCAGGCAACAAAGACAACAGCATTGATTGCTCGGGAATGGTGGGCGCTAGAGAAAGAAATTCAAACTGTACTAGAATCAGTGGAGGAGCAGTTATTAAATGATGTAAAGAACGGACATGGAGGTGATGAAAGATCCTCTTTAAATGCAGAGAATACAGCCTCGATTATTAGCCGACACCCGTTCCTGTAATACTATGTCATCTGTTATACAACTGCTGTGAAGACTGGCTTGGAGATTATATTTGTATCTGCAACGGTATGAGGTTTACCTTCTTATTGTCATCTGCCTTTACTGGAAGGTTATATAGTATATTAGGTTATAGCTGCAGTCTAGATTACCTTGTAATAAGCTTCTCATGAACAAAACTCCTTTTCAGAAAGGACCTTTCATGTCCTCTAATATTGGCTGTGTTACATAACGCTGGTAAGCGGCCAGTGCACTGAATTCAGCACCCCGTCAGCTTTGCTGGTGTCTGCTACGGTTGCAGAGACATTGGTCCCGTTAGTTTCTTATCAGAGGGGGCGGCATCGTGAGGAACGCCCGCTCCTAACAGTATAAGGCTATTGAAGTATACCAAGGGGGTTTGAGGGCGCTCCTCACCACCTAGTGCTGATGTTGCAAAGACATGCAATGATATTGGTACCAAAAATAACAGCACAGATATCTCTGCAACTGGGAAAGATACCAGCAAAGCAAGCAGTGTGCCTTACCGATTCATAGAGGGTCATATGGACAGTGGTTGCCTTCAAGATATAACCCCATTCATGTTCATGTTAGAGTAGTAGATCAAGTCACGGAGCTAAAAGAAACTCATAGCAGGTGCTCCAAGCACAAAAAGCCCGGCAAAGTTAGGCTGAGCATGGATGTACTAACAACCCCAGCGTATATGCTCTCTTATGGAAACAACTGAGGATACAACATGTGCACCAGATTTTTAAGGGTATATACGGCTTCTTACAAGGTTCAGTATAAGTAATTGAAGATATTACAAGAATGACACCTAGCGCTACAAATCACTGCTTCAGTAAATACACTGTATATATAATAAAGACCATTAATCATGAGTGCAATGGTAGACGCCAAGATATACATTACTAGTGACACATCTATGGATTACAGAAAAGGGCTCTAGGGTCTGTAGTCCCTTCCTGCAGCATCCACACGGAGTATTACATCGTATTAAATATTAATATATTCCTACAACGATACTGAAATATGTCATCCCCATGATGGACTGTCCATTCTGAGAAAAAAAATCCAAAATATCCCTTTTCCGTAGGCTACAATACAAAGCCAGAAGTGCGTAGTACACAATGGAGGCACCAGAAACCTAAGGATATGTTTATATGGAGCAGATTTCTGCCCCTGAATATCAGTTACGTGCATCAAATGAATGGAGCAGTCACCGAAATGTTGGCTACAAATCTGCTATATGTGAGTTTACCGTAATACATACATATGAATGTGATATCTTCAGAGCTGACCTGAAACTATCACTAAGGAAATCACTAGTAGGTTAATGCTATATAATATAATAAGCATTGCTTCCCCTTAATGGGATATTCCCACCTGGGCAAGTTACCCCCTAGGCACAAGACAGATGATAACTTGCTGATCATGGGCGTCCATCTATTCATGGCCCCACCGATGTAAAGTGTAAGGGATTTTGTGGTGGTTGGGCAACGTCCATACTGCTCCATTCATTTTGATGGGATGGCTGGAGATAGCCATCACTAGGCACAACCATTACAATTAATGAAGCAGAGAACACAGCACCCAACCATCGGGTGAACACTGCTGCATTTAGAACTGGGGACAAAATGATCAACGGGGCCTGAGCAATCTGACCACTAATCTGCACATTATCCCCTAAACTGTGCATAGTGGACTGCTGGCCCAAATCGGATGACCCTTTTAAAGGGGTTATCCAGCTTGGGAATATTGATTGCCTACCAATCAATATTAGATCTGCAGGAGTCAGAAATGCCTGAGGTGCACTGCTTACTCGCCCTATGATGTGTAGCTAGAAGTTGAGGTACAGCAACAACGTCTCATACACTTCAATGGGACACCAGTGAAGTTCCCAAACCTGCCACTACACATCATACAACCCCAATGCACTTTGCATATCTATAAACTGAAGACTAATCTTTGCATTGCTTGTTTGCTGACATTAATAATTTCGGGACCTCCTTAAGGAGTCTTATCTCCTATTGTAGGAAGGATCAGGGTTGTGATTTGCAAAGTTTATAAATATCCCTTGAATAATGCTTCGGATCAAGCAAAACACTTATCCTTAGCACAGCATCTACAGCACGTTTTGTGGCTCTGTACAACAATCGGGACTAGAATGCAAGGACCTAAGAGACCGGATGATTCTCTTTTCCATTTGTAGTAGTTTAGCCTCATGAAGTAAGAATTAGAGAAAGCAGGACAGATAAACCTAGTGCTTTGATCAACTTGCCAAATCTCACAGAAGACTAATGCGATTTTCTAGGCCAAAAAAGCTTAGAATATCTTAGAATTGCGCTCAGCGTGAGAGGTTATTATAGTTGTCCTAATACCCATCTACAGGCTGTAACATTCGAGAGTAAGACTGTGAATCCGCAGGCAGTCCCATCTGAACAGTACAATGGCCAGCCCAAAACATATCTGAGACTCCAGGGCTGTGTTAGTATCATAGAAAAATTAAAATAATTTACAAGGGGGTACAAGTCAACTAAAGACGCAGGCCAAGGACGGATGGGTGGACGTGTGTGATAGATAGACAGACTGGAGATAGATAGACAGATAGATAGATAGACAGATAGATAGATAGATAGATAGATAGATAGATAGATAGATAGATAGATAGATAGGATAATACAGATAAGATAGTTACATGGGGAGGCCAAAAATTATCAGGCTATACAGAAGACAAATACATCATTTTTCAACATAATCTCCTGCTTTTCAATATACTTTGTCCATCTGTCAGCCAGCTCTGTATTCCCTCATTTAAAGTTGTTTTAGGCAGAGCTTCAAGCCCCCAACCCACCGCTCCCCCTTCACCTTTTTACCAGACATGAATCTTCATGAGTTGCAAATGTCTTCCCACATAATCCAATGTCACTCGTTCATCCATCACTGTAAGTGCGTGCGCTCAATGTTGTCACCACTTGTGTGACCATCCTTGCACTTCTCTATCCATTCATACGCAATTCTCCACAACTAAATACTTTCTCTATACTAAGAACAAAGTCTTTGATAAATTTCACTTTAGACCACAAAAAATGGATCCCTTGCATGCCGCTCTTCCAAAGTGGGGCAGCCATTTGTTTTTCCTCACACCACAGTCACAAATGAACTGATGTAACACGTTCAAGTCTGTGACTGGGAAAACGGAAACCTCGCATGGAAATTGCCGATAAGACAGTTTTCATATAGTAGAGTCCAAATAACTTGACTCCCCTCATGGACAAGATTTTGGGCACATACTGGAAACAGGGTATGGTCCGAGAAATGCCCTTCATATAATGAACGCAGCTTGTAGTTTAACTGGACTCAAAGTAGCAGATAAGATGCTATGAATCCCTCAAGACCAACATTTTAGGCCAAGGTGGTTGTAGGGGCAAGACCTGTATGTCTTGACTTTGTAATGTAACAGCTATGTTAGGCTAGAGTCACATCTGCATTGGGGTCTCCATAAAAAAACTCTGCTGCAGATGCCGCCTACAATTGGCGGAGGGAATAGTCTATATGGAGGACTTTTAGCTCCATTGGTTTCAGTATAAAGCGGTGGAAACCTGACTGACACCCAGCGGACCCCATTATCTTTGGGATCCATGGGTAACTGCCTTATTAGTGAACAGCTCTCCATCTTTAGGGACCCAATGCAGACCTGAATAATAGAGACGAACATGAGTGTGAACATAGTGTAAGTAATAGGTAGTTTATAGCTTAACAACCACAGCCCCCTATACATTGCTGTATCTTAACTACAGAGCAAACAGGAAGCAACTAACTACCTGAACTACTGAATCGGAGGATTTTTACACCCTGCAGTCACCACCTATTGGTTTTTTTCTTTGTATCACTTAAGTTAATTTTATCTACACAGAACAATTTATGGCGGCCGACTTTCTCCATGCCAAAGTCTTGCAGGTAATTGCTGCACTAACCACTGTAATTCACAGAGTACTCTATCTCCCACTGGGCACCATTAGACAGAGCCCACACCAGGACATTTAGCCCAGCGGGTATGGCTTCGCAGAGAAGAGATGCTCTAAATCACATCTATTTTCTTCTCATCTAAAAGGCGCTCAGGTTATTTTCACAAAACTGACCTTTACCACTGCACCTGCAACCAGGGGGGAGAAAAAGAAAGTTTATAAAAACTCTGAACACTATTCAATGGCATGAGCAAAACAATCTGTCTAGACATCACTGCACAAACACTCAGGTCAATTTCACCCTAACCCTATCTATATACAATATTATACTCAACAAGCCACGGCCAAGGACTCCTATGAAATGACAAAGTAACCTGTACAACATTCAAGTGGTTTTGATTGAGATGTGAGGAAACTATGGGAACAGATTCTTATATAATCTGACTATCCTCTACACCAAAATCCTACTAACATCATGTGAAAGTTTGGATGTTTGTGTGTTTGTTACTCAACAACGCACAGAGGTAGTTTGTAACCTCAATTAACACACAGGCTACTTTTTATTCCGGTAAATGACATGGCTTCACGACTGTTATGAATTTATGTTCATATACTATATTACACAGCTCTTGGCAGCAGTTTCTCAGCTAATTGAAGGTTGCTGATAAATCTAGGTTATCTCCAGATATGTAAACACACAGCTAACATTGAGTCCATCGTGTACAAGTATTTGCGTATTATCTGATCTGCTCCAGGCAGCTGCTGACAAACACCTTTAATCCAAATTGGCAGTTTGCCAATTTTAAACATGCTGGGAAAAATAAAAGCTACTATAATTTGTCACAAAATTCTAAAACAAGAGTTATGAAGGGAGCTTGGGGGGGGGGGGGGGGATCATTGACGCCAAGAACACACTCATTATATGGTGTCCCAGCATGCTGCTACGATGCCGGAACAATCACAGGCACGGTGCAAGGAACAAGTTCAGCAGCAGGTCAGCTTGAGAACTGCCAAAACGCCGAAGCAGGCAAACCATCGACAGCAGCAATTTGCTGAATATAGGTGGATCATCGACGCCAACTACACGCAGAGGCTAGTCGCTTATAAAAATCCACAGGTCACTTTAGCCAAGGCTAGGTTCACATTTGCACTATTAAATGTAGTTTTTTAATCCGTCACAGGCACAGAAAAACATAATTCAAGCTATGACGGGTTTGTTAAGTAACAGTCATTAAAGGCTCCTGACACACTGCATGGGGTTAGAGAGAGGTCTGAAATATTTCCATCAAGTGGGCAAATTTATTAAGACAGGCAAGTTGTACACCAATCTTACAAAATGGCCCACCTGGCACTCGGTTCATGAGATTTAAGAAGAGCCTGCAGCCTCTTCAAATATCTGTTGCAGATGCCGGTGCTAGAATGGAAATATACGCCAGGTAGTAAAGGGTATAGATTTCTATTCTAACTGATGCCCAGAAACTGACACAAGTTTTAGTAAATCTGTGGGATGAGGTGTCTCCACCCGGGCCACCCTGCTACATTTGCAGAATGTGGTGGACGAGGTGTAACCCGGGGCTTGAGGCGCACAATTGGTGCAAGAAATGTGTGCCTCAATATCATCCCTCTACACCAGTTTTGTGGTATAGAAGAAATGATAATTAACACCATGGTTGGGAGCTTGTTAAAAAAACAAAAAAATAAAATAGCATTGCGCACCTGGCTATTTCTTTTATGTACTTGCTACAAACAGTAGGTTCACACTAGCATCTGAATCTCAGTACAAGACTCCGTCCCCAATTCCACCTTAAAATTGGCGTAAAGAAAAGTCCCGCAAGAAACTGGGCAGACCCCATTATAGTCTATGGGGTTCGTGGGTTCATGCATGTAACTTTTTTAAGCGGATAGGGTTTCCTAACATTAGTGTGAGCTTAGCATAACCAAGTCTATGAGCATACATGAACATTTTTGTCCCCTATGGGAAGTATTGAGCAATATGAGGTACATTGTAATAAGTTGGTATCCATTACACTGAAGTATATGGAATGCTGTAAATAAAACATATACTGTATATACTCGAGTATAAGCCGACCCGAATATAAGTCGAGATCCCTAATTTTACCACAAAAAACTGGGAAAACTTATTGACTCGAGTATAAGCCTAGGGGGGAAATGCAGCAGCTAGTGGAACATTTCAAAAATGGTCTGAGTTTTTGGGTGCAGTAGTTGCTGGGTGCTAGGGAAGGGGAGGGGGTGTTTTGGTTGTCTGTCTGCCCCTTCCCTGAGCTTGAGGACTGGGGGTTTTTTTTTCCCCCCACTTGGAATTCAGCCTGGCTGAATATAGGGTATCTGCAGTGCTCCTATTAACCCCTTCCCGATGGAACAGGAGCACTGCAGATACCCTATATTCAGTAGATCGGGCACTGTCAGACACAGGATACCTAATGTGTATGTGTTTCATAGTAATTTTCTACTTTTACATGTATTCTAGGGAAAGGAGTGGTTTAGAACTTTTTTTTTATACATTATTTTTATTGCGGCTGGTCATAGACAACACCTTCCCTTGGACTAAATGTTACATGTCTTTTATGACACCAAAAGGCACTAAACAAAATTCCACCAAAACCAATAAAATTTACCATTTACATTTCTGGCCCACAGATTTTTATATTGCAGTATCGTATATTGTATAAAATACATTTATATTTGGTGGTGGTGGTGGGGGGGGTCATCTGAAACTAAAGGGCGCACTGCACGGATCACCAGGCCTGTCAAGTTGGTAGGCCAAACAACTAGCTCCCAACTCCTGTATTTTTCTAAAGCCCAATTCAGATTCTAGCTCCTCTATGGTTAGACAGAAGCAGCAAAGCTCCTCTAAGGCTACATTCATATAACCAAGATTTACCAGTGAAACTAGATTTGTGTTTGAGGTGGATTTACCAGCCTGTATATTGCGGGGCCTCCTAATGTCATAGTTACTGCTAGGGGTCGCTCTCCATGCACACTGTTCAGGCCGGTAAATCCAGCTCACCAAAAGACCAAGATTAACAGGTGTGAATGTAACCTAAGGCTAGATAAACAGAGCAGAATTTTTACAAAAATTCTGCCTCCCATTTGTTTCAATGGAACACAAAACCTTCCTTTTTCCAGTAGATGGGGGAAAAAAAAAAAAAAAAAAAAAGCATCCTGTTTGATCCTTGGGCCAAATCCACCTAAACCTCCCATTGAAGTGAATAGTATGAGGAATTGTGCAGGATTGTGGGTCCCACGGCAAAATCCGCCATGTGAACTAAGCCTAATACAGAAAAATAGCCAGATATTAATATTACGGCTAGTAAACTAAATATGCAGTAAATTATTTATCCAATTCAATATATAAAATAATTCAGGATTTATTTAGAAGCTAGAAACGGTAACTTTTTTTTCACCACTGCTTCAACTCCATAGCCCTGCGGATCCCAGCACTAAATGGGCACCTTGAATGGGCTCCTCTGTGACTGGATAAACATTGAAGGGGTTTTCTGCTCTCAATGGAAACCAGAAGAGCTTTGAAAAACATAAAAGTTTAATACAACTTTAGCACAAAGTAAAAGTTGACCGTTAAAGGCGTTGTCCATAAATATCTGATGGGTGTGGTGGCCAATAAACAGACCCCACACAAAAAGCTTTAATGGGCCACTTCCTTTGCCCATATCAACATGGTGTCGGAAGTGGATGGGTTTGTGCCCATGTAGTGGTCAGCACACTGAACAAATCCTATTTGGCTGGCATACATTTTGCTGAGTCTTCCTCAACACCACTATTACTTACCAAAACTGTAACGTGTGAATATACTACCTATCCAATAATAGGGGCAGGCGAATAATTCAGTCAATAAAATGAATGGAAAGAAACAGAAGGACCCAAAGGTCAGGTAACTTCAACACTCATGGTAAAAGAAATCCAATAAACGCCATAATGAAAATTGCCCAACCCTAATAAGAGTGTCTATGTCAGATTGCACAGAGATTGATACCAGTGTTAGTTATGCCAAATGACTGAGGAGGGGGAAATCCAATAATATAGTATGTTGGATATACATATATGTCCCCATTCTAGTATATTAGCCAATCAAGACACTGCAATTTTCATATATTCACTCACATGTTTATACCATCTTTGAGTGAGATATAGGGATTTTCTTCAATCCTCATATGTTCTATTGACATAGTATATTTTTTCAACTGAGGTGGTTGTGATGCAGCTAGCTCTTCTTATATGGTTGTCTCATTGGTCTACATGTCTTATGGTGTGTCTTTAATCTATGTATTCCTTAATAAAATGATTTTGTATTTTCGGTAAAATTATGGCGTTTATTGGATTTCTTTTACCGTGAGTGTTGAATTTACCTGACCTTTGGGTCCTTCAGTTTGTTTCCATATTTGATGGTAAGAACTAAGGGCTTATACTATATAGAGTGGGGCATATATGCCATTATTTATAAAGAGTTTTCTGCTTTGTCCCCACATTGTTGTGCTAGGTTTCCTTTTATTGTGTGTTAATAAAATGAATGGGTAACACACCATGTGTACGGACTCATCTCTTCATACAACTTCCTAACTGTACCCACAGACTTCTAGGAGGCCTTACTGTATTTCTGCAGGTACAGAGGAAATGTGGGAGAATTTTGACAACACTCTATGGTACCCAATTAAACATCCCATGGCCCTTAAGAGTACATTTCTCTAGGGTCTCCATTAAGTCAATAAGTTACTGGACCTACATAAAAGGATTTCCTGAGAGGAGAATATTGATCTTCTATCGTTAGAACAGGCCATCAATATCAGATCAATCGGGATCCAACTCTCAAGTGAATGGAGTAAAGCCACAATACCCAGGACCACCACCACTAAGTAAAGGGGATTTAGGTGGATATACACAATACTGATGGCAGCAGAACCTGCCACTAAACAGTTGGCCACCAGGGGTGCTCACAGTCAAGGTGCCACATTCTAATGCAGGGCCATCAATATTGGCCCCTATAAGGCTATGAAGCCCCTATAAGAATCATTTCTCCTACACGATTTCATCCACTCTGCTGTAATGAATAGTCTATGGACTTCCAGCACCGAATAAACAATCTTCACCCCAGCTACAGTAGATCATACTTGGCAAGCAGTATAAAAGTACATAGTCAATGAAAATAATAGCTTAAAACATAACAAGCATGCTGCTCAAGCAATATTAGGAAGGAAACATGCTTGCTCACAGCAGCTAAGGATTTCCTATAGGCCTCCAACCTATAAACAAGGCAATGAACTACTAGCAATTGTGTGTAAGTAGTATCACAATCAGGGTAGGGTAGTCCCATTCTACCATGTTACGGTATATCACAAGGATGTACAAAAACAGCTACATGGATATCTTTGTTGCCGTTATGGTAAATGATCCGTACGCAAAAGGGCATCATCGTGTATAGTAATGGTATAATCACAGGGGTGCACGTACCGGTCAATGAGAAAACGTGAACAGCACATGGATAATATTTGTGTGCTACTCCCGTCCTCCATGGACCCATACAGTCAGGTTTTGTCAATATGCAAATGAGCTCTTTGAACAATAAGAGCAGTCGCTCCAAAGAGATAAGCGGCAACACTCATTACCCCAAAGCGCTCATTTGCATATTGAGGAAGACAGTGGTATCTCTGGAATAGAGCCTTCGTTGGTATGTCAGGCTCTGGAGACTCCCTTTAACAACTAGCAGTCTTCATAAATATTCCCTATTAGGTCTAGTTCACATCTGCGTTCGGGTTTCTGTTCGGGAAGTCCAATTGGGCACCCCTGAACGGAAACCTATACACAAAAAAAGCAGTTACCTAAGGAACCCTGAGGACCCCATAGACTATAATGGAGTCCATGTGATTTCTGCACAAAACATGCAGAGACAAAAAGTGCTGCTTGCAGGACTTTTCTCTCTACATGTTTTGTGTGGAAACCACACAGACCCATTATAGTCTATGGGGTCTGCGTGTTTATTATGTGTATAGGTTTCCATGCGGGGGGGGTCCCCAAGCAGAGTTTCGAATGGAAACCCAAACGCAGATGTGAACCAGGTCTTAGGGTGTCAAACATAACTTTAGAGAGAACCGTTATTTCTATAATCCTAACATATACTTTAAACTGGCTGATATTTCAATAGAGACAAGAATACGCTTTACAAGGAAGCTAGGCAATACTTGGAACTTCTAGCAATATCTTCCTTCTCTGAATGTCAGGCCCATGGCTGCTTGTGTCGGATTCTTCTTATCACAGAGCTTACACCTCGTGCGCCTCTGTCTTTACACCTCGGCCCCTCGCTGTAATAATGAGGAATGACGGTGCAATCTCCAGCCAGAGAAGAATAAAGACAACAGCCTGAAGATCATGTATTACTGGAACAATTCTTGGGCGAGGGCGGTTATATAAGATTTCAGTCTTGTACATTAACATGAATGCAGATGACAATGTGACGCTATAACATATACATCAGTATGTCTAGTATAATATACACCTATATAAATTTGCTACTGGGAGGTCTCCAACTAATATTTTAGGGAATATCCATTTCAGGTTTTGGGGAAGATTTTGTTGCTTTAAATTTTTTTTTTTTTTTTTTACTCACATATGGCGCCATCATAGCCCACAGAACTTTATAGACATGCCGTCATTGTCTTTAGTGGGGGTCACGATCTACATTCCCTATGAGAATGTCTTTGCAGTTTGGGAGGAAACCGGGGTACCCAGAGGAAACCCACATAAACATAAGAACATACATACTCCTTGCACATGACGGCTTTGGCTGCATTCACATCTAGGGTTCCAGCACTGCAAAGATACAATGCTAAATACTGAGCCACCACAAAGCTTATACAGCGGCCAGCACACAGCGGTGGAATACTATTGTGTGAATGGTCCCTAATACAGAGAAACTGAGCCTGAAGGGGGTCACTTCAAACACGTCTCAGGCAATATACTGTGGTTCTCATGTCACATGAAAGATGAGATTGTCACCAAGTTCTACCCGTATTATTTACGGAGATCTCACTCCTTTTGATGTTTTCTGCTGTTTTTTTCTGTAGTATTTGCAGCTGCATTTTATTATATGTGGCCTTAGCTTAAAGGGTTCATCTATGGGAGAGCAAGGGTCCACAAGCACCACTAAGTGTCCCGTGAATGGAGTACTGCTGCACATGCTCGACTGCTTGATTCGTTTCTATGGGACTCCCAGGACGGGATTTTCCTGCAAAACCAAAACTATAAGACAAGGTTCAGACCCTTCCTAAAGGTCTGACAGCCATGGTCTGTCAGAAGCAGTAAAGATCTTCTAATTCATTACAAAGCCACTGATGGCTTACTATGAAAGTAAATAGGGAACAAATTATGGATCTAATTAATTATACAATATTAACAAATTAAATATAATTAAAAATAAGTAATCATTTTACCTTCCTGCGGTTTACATTACAATATGGCCCTCTGGTATATGAGCCAAGCCTATCCTCAGGGCTACACTTACAAAACTCAGACCAGAAGAATAAGAGAAGATAAAATAAAATACAATCCTTTAATAGTCCCACCATGGGGAAATATGGAGCGTTACAGCAGCATAGATAATACAATATACAAAAGCTTCAAAGTAAGGGCATTGCAGTGACAGTAGGAACAGATAAAAAAAAATAAAGGTAAAAAGGTAGTAGACGGGATATCACAAATTTAGGATCTTTCAGTTCTCTGTATAGAGTGATCTCCACTTAGCTCGGTGTTGGTTGTACAGCCTGACGGTGGTTGGGAGGAAGGACCTCTGATAGCTCCTTCTCACACTTGGGGTGAAGCAGTCGGTCACTGACAGTACTGCCCAGTGCTATCACAGTCTCATACATGGGATGGGAGTTGTTCTCCAGCATGGAGCTCACCACGGACAGTATCCTTCTGTCACCCACCACCTGCACTGGGTCCAGGGGGCTCCCCAGGACAGAGCTGGTCCTTCAATCAGCTTGTCAAGTCTATCTCTATCCCTAGCTGGTATGCTACTCCTCCAGCAGGTCATACAAAGAAGATGGCTAATGCTACCACAGAGCTGAAAAAGGCCCTAAGAAGTGGCCCCTGGACTCCAAAGGCCCTCAGCCTCCTGAGTAGGTAGAGATGGCTGTGGCCCTTTCTGTGCAGCGCCTCCAGGTGATCAGCCAAGTCCAGCTTATTATTGAGGAGCACAGCCAGGTACTTATAGCTGTTGACTATCTCAATGCCCGTACCCTGGATGGCCACTAGTTTTAGAATGACCTCCTGGCTTCTGGTTGTTCAGTATACCACCATTTTTTATTTTTTTCTTAGCAGGGTGGAATAGTGTAGGTAACTATGCCATTTCATATAGCAAATACAGAAAAACCATTTAAAGGAAAAAAAGCGAACAGATAAGATGTGGTATACAGTGGAAAACTGGGCGATAGTTCTGACTGTATGCCTATATATTGGGATACATAACCGCCTTCCATATATACCTCAACAGAAGGTAAAAACGTGATATGAACAGATAACCAAATAATGCAAATGGCACAACCAGTAGACTGGTCGAGAATTCGTCTTGTGAGATTTTTTTGCAAAAAACTTCAAGTTATTACGTAACAATGGGTTACTGCCTAGTAGAGCAGTCAGTCCTCAATGACACAATGGATGTCCATGCTCCTACAGTGTCACTGGAAAATCTGGTGGCACATATCAATACACAGTGCAAGGACATCTGGCCCCTGCCGTGACATTGTGGAGAGCCAAGGGGTACCTACATGTACTAGATATTTGATGTCTATCACCGGTACTGTTCCAGTAACCCTTCCAAGGCGAGCTTACAGGCACTGAGATGTGCAAGGGAGAAGTTTTATCTGAATAGACATTTCCTCATTACTTATTCATTAATACGGTCGGTTCAGACAACGGACCGCTGCATTGCTGAGGACATGATGTGTTCTTGAACCGGCCACGTGGATAGCTGGGAGAACATTTCAAGACTTTATTGATTAACCTTGAATAACCTGCCATTTGCTTAAAATACTCCAAGATGACTTAGAGAAAAAGAATGGAAAAGTGAGACCGTACCCAGGCGTACACATAATACTGATAATAGATGCCCCGGTATCAAACACAGGATCAGACTGTGCCATCTGCACATCACAGAATGGAAAAGGCAAGAAGCATTGATTTTACTTCTTATATAAATATGTTCACGGTGCTAAAAGCAATTCACTTGGGCCATTTTCTTCTATACATTCACTACTTATGGATTTTGCAATAGTGTGGAGCAGTTAAAAATGGATCTGTCAGCTCTCCGGACTTGTCTATTATACTAAATTATTGTATTTCCTATATTTCTGGAGAATATTAACATTCTTTGTAGAGCCGTCCCTCTGTAATTCCTCCTAGAAATTTTTCAAGAAATTAAGAAATGGGTGTTACTAGTTAGGGGGGGTCCTTCACAGCTGGCGGCTCTGAGCACAAGACTAGTCAGTCGACACAAAGATCCCGGGCAGTAAGTAACAGAATCCCAGGAAAACTCCTTTAGGAAGATGCACCGGAATTATATTACTTAGACATGTCAGGAAAGATGACATCACAGCGGCATCGCCAAGAAATCACTGGAAGTCTAGGATCAGTGGAATTTTGATTGATGTAACTCCTTTCCCCAATTTTCTAGAAAGAAGTGACAGTGACCCTAGGAGGGCGCTATGCCACTTTGTTTCCCCATCATCTATATCCATTTACTCAGCAGTCGCACAGATTTAGTCGGCCGGCCTCTATGAAGTCTGACTGCTGTGACTCCCACAACTAAAACAAGGGAAATCAGCACTAGGAAAGCCGCAAGTGCCTTGAGGACAGAACCCCTTTAATGCTGAAGCGGCCTACCCTCCCTTCAGTACTATAATACAAGTAACAGACTTTTCTTGTTGGTTTTCTGCAGACAAGGAATTTTATTGAGCGGACACCTGTCACAGCGGCGAGATAGCAGGTGCTCATTATATACTATATATACACCTTTACTATTGTATGTATTGTCTAGATTGTGCTACACAGGTCGCTCCGCCCATTACTTTTTACAGACCTAACTGCAGCAACCATCCCATATTTACTCAACACTAAAAGAAGCAAATGGGTGCAATATACCAACAATGGACAAGAATAGTGCCGTTTCTGGAAAAAATAATCTTGCATAATCCCATGGGAAAAAAAAAAAAACCCTCTCTCGATAAATACCATTAAATACTAGCAGTCTTAATGATATGGCATATATGAGCTAACCATGTGCATGCATCAGCACTTACTAAACACCTTCTGACTGGTCAAGCTAGCACCAGAATGGAAATCTAAACCAGTCAGGAATGGGCAGAGATTTCCTGTGTAACTAACAACAGATTTCTGGCACAGATTATAATAAATATGTCGGGCAGAGGCATCACTGCCCTGCTCAGCCCACTTTTGCAAAAAGTGGCAAAGGAAGTGTACAATAAGGAGTTGGGGCAAATCTTTGGCACTGTCCCTTAAACGCCCTTACACCCCATTTCAGGAAAGTGGCAAGGGTGGTGCAAAAAAAAAAAGCCCCAAATGTTTGTACAGAAACCCAATATACATTAAAAAATATAATAATAATAATGATGATGATGATGATGATAATAATAAGTGACCTTTTTATGCCTTGAGTACCGACATACAAGGCTTAATAAATCTGCCCCAGTAAGTTTGCTGATTTCAGCCAAGCCAATAAATGCAGCCATGACACGGACTGTTTTTGGAGCCTAAGAGACTAAATATTAGCTGCAATAAGAATGAGAATGGGAGAAGTTTTCTAGTAAACCACGTTAATAAAGCAAAATCACATATGAGCTTCTTCCAGCTATAAAGCTTAAAAGGGTATTTCCATATCAGGTATCCACAGTGGGCAGCTTTGTCCATTTTTAGAAGACCAGTACAAGTGAATGGAGAGAGTCGGGCACAAGAGAACAACTCTCCACTGTGTGTGAATACAAAACAGGGTATGACAAACCACCTATCGAGTATTCCTGGGATATCCTGTGGATATAGGGGATGGTAAACCCCCTATCGAGTATTCCTGGGATATCCTGTGGATATAGGGGATAGTAAATCCCCTATCGAGTATTCCTGGGATATCCTGTGGATAGAGGGGATAGTAAACCTATCGAGTATTCCTGAGATATCCTGTGGATATAGGGGATAGTAAACCCCCTATCGAGTATTCCTGGGATATTCTGTGGATATAGGGGATAGTAAACCTCCTATCGAGTATTCCTGGGATATCCTGTGGATATAGGGGATGGTAAACCCCCTATCGAGTATTCCTGGGATATCCTGTGGATATAGGGGATAGTAAACCCCCTATCGAGTATTCCTGGGATATCCTGTGGATATAGGGGATAGTAAACCCCCTATCGAGTATTCCTGGGATATCCTGTGGATATAGGGGATAGTAAACCCCCTATCGAGTATTCCTGGGATATCCTGTGGATAGAGGGGATAGTAAACCTATCGAGTATTCCTGAGATATCCTGTGGATAGAGGGGATACTAAACCCCCTATCGAGTATTCCTGGGATATCCTGTGGATATAGGGGATGGTAAACCTCCTATTGAGTATTCATGGGATCATTCTATCGGGTTGTACAGGGTACATATCTGCTCTCTTTCACATCCAGCACCACATTTCTACACAGGGTAAGTGTAACATTGAAGCTCAACCTCATTCCCTTCTCGCTGAGCTGAAATATCATTCAGTGTCATTCTGTTAGTGGAAAGAAGTCTCTAGATCTGCATAACAGCATTAATTTACGACATTAAAAAGTGTGCCTGAAAAAACACTGATAGCGTAAGACTGGGAATGAAGATATGACCTGGAATACTCACACATTCTTATATAAGGAGATAAAATAGTTCAGTTCTATGTACCGGAAGGGTTTATTTATGGCTAGAGCTACCCAGCAACATTGGCCAGGACAGCCAGCACATGGCCAAAGATCACCATTTCATCCTGCAACCCCTCCAACTAATGTAAGTGAATGCACTACGACCCCGACACTGCTGTGACTTCGACTTCTGGTTGCCAAAGTCACTGAGTAGCCCTAGCCTTAAAGGGGTTATCGAACTTGCAAAAATGATCTGCAAATACATCCACAGCAGTGCTACTGACCGTTTCCTCGAGCACTCTTTTCTTGGCTTTATTTTACTCCTTGTATCACTTACTTAAATGCAGTGAATCTGTGCGCAAACTACATTTCCCATGATGCATCAGCCTGCTCTCCTCTTCAATGAAATCCCAGGTAATAAATCACTCCCACATCTGAGGTCACATGAGGCTGTGAGGTTTCTTTTGGATGCTCACTCCCCCATGGGAGCCACAAACGCAGAGTGAGAGCAGGCAGATGAATCATGGGAATTGTAGTTCACACATTCACTGCATGTAAATAACAGTGATACAGGGAGCAGCAAGTAAAATAAGGCCAAGGGTGCACAAGGGAACAGTGAGGATTTAGCAGTGCTGTGGATGGATCTGCAGCTAATCTTTGTAAACTGGATAACCCCTTAAAGGTTATAGACACCTACCGAATGAAAGCCTTTTTTTATGCTGCACTATACTCATTCTGCCAGAACTAAAACATTTTTCCAACAGATCTTTATAAACAACTGAACACTTAACACAAACATATTGATTTTTTTTTTTTTTAGTTTATGAATAATAAGGCATCCATAGACTAAGTACAACCATTCACAGGGTATAAGTCGCTATGGATCTATAGCATGTCACTGGCAAGAAAGCAAACGCACTAACATTCACCCACCCGGCATACTGTAGCTGCAGACAGCAAGATCTGCAAATGAAGTGTGAATGTTAGCGCACATGGTATTTTAGGAAGTTTACTCGTATTTAGTAAAACTTAGAATAACTTTATGTGGCTGTTCACACTGTGCTTGAGCCATACAGCTGAGGTTTTATGCTTTTGTATAACTGTGTGCTGCAACAATGATGTAAATGCTTTTATATTCTATAACCGTCCACTTTGACCCGAGTCACCCGGCAAACAAATGATTTTGCCAGGTAAAGGTTTAGATTAATGTCACTGTATGGAGAATATAGTATTACATGGCGGCCATTCCTATTCTTAGTGTCTTGTCTTATTCCTGCTTGTGGTTTGCGCTATCCTTTGGCTCACCGAGGAGTCCCACATGGCATACCCCCCCTTGACATTGATGGGGACACACGTTCAACTTAAAAATAGTCCAGTGACATAGCGAGACCCCATAAAATAGTAGCTTTATTAGCACACACTTAAACCATGGTCCAAACAGAGAACTCCGGCTGCCGACCGGGCTCACTTGTTCCTGCTACATGCCCTATTGTCACCCTTTCAACTGAAGCAGTACACCACAAGCATATCTGGTCAACAACAATCTAAGCGTAAGTTACAGCATATAATAAATAAACCAAAGATATTAGACATATAGCCTAAACATGATGTGAACAGAGCCCTAGTGCTATGGTACTGACACAGTTTTTATCAAGAGAAGCAATCTTTGAGCTGGAGGCCGAAGTATGGAGGATGAAGATAAGAGGCAGTATGTAGAATAACATGTCATCTGTATATAGTAGGATCAACACAAGTGTAACTTTTTTTTTCTCATGTAGATTGTGAGCCCCACATGCAAACACGGGGAGAACATACAAACTCCTTGCAGATGTTTTTTTTTGCCCTTGGCAGGATTTGAACATCAGGACTCTAGCGCTGCAAGGCTGCAGTGCTAACCACTGCCCCACAAGTGTAACATTTTAGTTTAGTTTCATGTTTAGCTTACTCATTGCTCAACCCATGTGAACCAGTGACCGTGTAGCCAGACCTACAATGACAGAAAAGACTGCGGTATCTATCTGACACATATCACACACACAAGTCTAGGAAACTGGGCCACAGAATGCTCACAGTGAAGGAAGCTACAAAATACTATTAGGCTGAGGCTCCACGTTCCGGAAACGCAGCTTTTTTTGGTTGCAGATTTGGCTGCGTTTTTTGAGCCAAAAGCCAAAAATGGCTGCAAGAGGAATGGAATATTCATAGTTCTTATACTTCTACCTTCTGCTCTGGCTCAAAAAACTGCACCAAAAAACAAACAAACCTGTATTTCCACAATGTGAGGCCTCAGCCTTAAATTTGTGTTTGCAAAATTAGTAGCATTATTTTCTACATCGTTCCTATACTGTGACATTACTTCATTATTCTAGGAACATCATAACTTTATTTCACATGAATTATATTTTTCTGCATTTCCTTTTTGTTTGCACTACCCCCCGCACCGTGACACCGCTGTGTGCACTACCCCTACACTGTGACATTACTATGTGCACGACCCCCGCACTGTGACACCGCTCTGTGCACTACCCCTGCACTGAGACATCACCATGTGCATTATCCCTGTATTGTGACATCATTATGTGCCTAATTTCTGTATATAAGAGAGACCAAAATAAACCTAAACTTTCATCATCTGAACTTGCTGCTGAAGACGACATGGCCCCATGGTTACTTGTAATTCCCATTCATAATACTATGCAAATATAATACAGCAAATGGCACCTACTGCTACTTCTCATGATCTGTCACACTGCTATTACATCACTACTGCTTGGATACTTCAGATTTGTTTAACCAAATACAGTGTATGATCTTCCTCCTAACACCTATATAATGGTTTAGAAAACAGCAGGGACTCTGGACAACCGGGAACAGATTATATTACACTCATTCAGATACACCTTACATAAACAATAAAATATTTCAATAACCAATGTAACCACAGACTGTCACTAAATACTCCTGGTCTGTACATGCAATGCAACCACTGACTGCCAGTGAGTACTCCAGGGCTGTACATACAATGTAACCAATACCTGTCAGTGTACACCCCTGGTCTGTACATACAATGTAACCACTACCTGTCAGTGTACACCCCTGGTCTGTACATACAATGTAACCACTACCTGTCAGTGTACACCCCTGGTCTGTACATACAATGTAACCACTACCTGTCAGTGTACACCCCTGGTCTGTACATACAAAGTAACTGAAAATTCCTGGTCTGTACATACAATGTAACAACCGCCTATCAGTCAGTACTCCAGGGCTGTACATACAATGTAACCACTGCCTGTCAGTCAGTACGCTAGGGCTGTACATACAATGTAACCACCGCCTGTCAGTCAGTACGCTAGGGCTGTACATACAATGTAACAACTGCCTATCAGTCAGTACTCCAGGGCTGTACATACAATGTAACCACTGCCTGTCAGTCAGTACGCTAAGGTTGTACATACAATGTAACAGAACACACCTGGTGGTACATACAATGTAAGAGCACTCCCGGGCTGTACATACAATGTAACTGAACACCCCTGGTCTGTACATACAATGTAACCACTGCCTGTCAGTCAGTATTCTAGGGTTGTACATACAATGTAACAGAACACACCTGGTGGTACATACAATGTAACAGAACACTCCAGGCTGTGCATACAATGTAACCACTACCTGTCAGTCAGTACTCTAGGGCTGTACATACAATGTAACCACCGCCTGTCAGTGTACACCCCTGGTCTGTACATACAATGTAACCACTACCTGTCAGTCAGTACTCCAGGGCTGTACATACACTGTAACAGAACACACCTGGTCTGTACATACAATGTAACTAATACTACACACCGCCTGACAGTCAGTACTCTAAGGTTGTACATACAATGTAAGAGAACACACCTGGTGGTACATACAATGTAACAGAGCACTCCCGGGCTGTACATACAATGTAACTAATACTACACACTGCCTATGAAGCTTGTAATGACAGTCTCCCTGTACAGCCGCCGCAGCAGGACATGCAGACAGAGGCTCAGGTGTGAGTATCCGCTGCCTCCTTGCCCCATCACTACTCACCCAGCACAGCTCGCAGGTGCTTCAGTCGGGTCGGGACGTCCTTCTTTGGGTCCAGAACTTTCTGTGTAGATTTCTTGAGGTCTCCATGACTTTTGCGGGAGAACATGCCGCTGGGGGCAGAGGGTCAGCAGGGCAGGTGCAGGTGCGGGGTCCGCTAGGATGACACTACAGGCTACTGCTGATACTACTGCAGCTCAGGCTGCATGTCCACCACTCGTGTATTGTTCTGCAGGATGGACGCGCCGAGCTCAGTCCGTACAGCTCCGGTGTGCACTCCCCTCTCCTCCAGCCTCCTGGCCGCGGCTCTTCCCGGCTCTCTGCCCTCTCTTTCCTGTCTTCCTTCCTGGGGTGTGTAGACACGGAACTGACCAGCGACAACGTCAGACCAGAGGTGGGAGGGTGAGGAGACTCTGCTAGGCTAAAGGACCTGCGATGACGTCATGGTCATGTGAGTAGTCACGTGTGTGGGAGGAGCCGCTCCTGGAGGCTGCTGCTGCTGCTGCTGCTGCTGCTGCTTGTCACTTGGTTGTAGGAAGATGGGAGCGGAGAACGAGGACAGTGCCTGAGCAGTGCAGTGTGCTGTATACTGACTACACACAGCTGTATACTCACTACACACAGCTGTATACTCACTACACACAGCCTGAGCACTGCCGCCTGCTGTATACTGACTACACACAGCTGTATACTCACTACACACAGCTGTATACTCACTACACAAAGCTGTATACTCACTACACACAGCTATATACTCACTACACACAGCCTGAGCACTGCTGTATGCTGACTACACTGTACACAGCTGTATACTCACTACACACAGCTATATACTCACTACACAAAGCCTGAGCACTGCCGCCTGCTGTATACTGACTACACTGTACACAGCTGTATACTCACTACACACAGCTATATACTCACTACACAAAGCCTGAGCACTGCCGCCTGCTGTATACTGACTACACTGTACACAGCTGTATACTCACTACACACAGCTATATACTCACTACACAAAGCCTGAGCACTGCCGCCTGCTGTATACTGACTACACTGTACACAGCTGTATACTCACTACACACACAGTCTATACACAGTACACAGCTTGAGCACTTCTGCCTGCTGTATACTCAGTACACACATACAGAGCTCCGCACTGAACACAGTGCACAGACAGTACTGTACACACAATCACACAGCTCTGCACTGTAGACATTACACACACAGTACTGTACACATTACATACACAGCCCTACACTGTACACATTATAGATGCAGCATTGTACACACACAGTACTGTACACAGTACATACACTGCTCTGCACTGTACATATTACACACACAGCACTGTACACAGCACACACAGCTCTGCACTGTAAACATTACACACACAACTCTGCACCTGCTTATATCACACACAGCACTGCACTGAATACATTACACACAACTCTACACTGTGCACATTACACACACAACACTGCATTGAACACATTACACACCCCTCTGCACTGTACACAATATACACAGTTCTGCACCTGAATGTTACACACTCAGTACTTAAAATACACTACACACACAGCTCTGCACCTGCATGTTACACACTCAGTACTTAATAGAATACACTACACACACAGCTCTGCACCTGCATGCTACACACTCAGTACTTAAAATACACTACACACACAGCTCTGCACCTGCATGTTACACACTCATTACTTAATAGAATACACTACACACACTGCACCTACTGGCAGTCTGTCCATGGCTATCATCAGAGGATGGAAGACTTTCTGTCTGTATCCGTTCACTACAATCTTGAAATAAAAACTGAAGCCCCCTTCCATTTGCTGTCCATTTTTTGGTTGGGGAGATATTATTGAGGTTATGTGGGGATTAAAACCTCTCCGCGATGTACTTACTGAAGTGGATAAGCACGTAGACCACCTTCACATCTGCATTGGAGGCTTCATCAGAAACCTAAATCAGAGTCCGTCTAAAATCATGGATAAAAAGTCATGCAAACAGAGCTTTTATGTCAGGTCATGTGACCGCAAAAACGCCGGATAACTGACAGACCCTGTTATAGCCAGTGGAGTCCCTTGGGATCCGTTGTTATATAGAGTTAGATGGATTTGTTTTAAAGAGGACTTTCATGTCCTCAGGCACATCTGGTTTATGTGATATATACCACTAGAACGCCGACCGTGCGCTGAATTCAGTACATTGTTGGCTTTCCCGTGCCCCAGGGCAGGAGATATCAGTCCTGTTATAACTCATCATCAGAAGGGAGTTCCTGACAGTTTAGCTGGGCCCCCTCTCCTGATTGTACTTGTCCACAGACTTGTACTGGGGGGCGTTCCTCACAGCTTAGCGTCATCGCTGGGCTGTAAGGAACGTCCCCTCTGACATTACAGACCTATGGACGAATATAGTCGGGAGGGGGGGCATTCCTCATAGACCAGCTAGACTGTCAGGAACACCCTTCTGACAGTGAGCAGAGATCGGTAACAGCAGATGCACCAATATCTACAGCCTCGGTGCACATAAAGGAAAAGCCATCAGTGTGCTAAATTCAGTGCACTGTCAGCTTTCTAGCGATCTATAAAACCGCATGTGCCAGAGGACATGAAAGCTCCTCTTTAATGTATAGTATGAAGGAACACAACACTCAGAGTTCAATGCTTTAAAGCAGTGGTCCCCAACCTTTTTTCCACCAGGGACCAGTTTCAGCAAGACAATTTTTCTATGGCCCAGTGGGGGCGGGAAGAGGTGTGGATGGGGGCGGAGAAGGGGTGTGGTTGGGGACGGGGTTAAGCATGGGGGTGTAGATTAGAATCAAGTACATATGAAAACACAAGAGAAAGTGAAATCTGACGGACACTGCAGGTTATGAAGATGGCAACTGATGACAGACACTGTTATGAAGATGGCTACTGATGACAGACACTGTTATGAAGATGGCAACTGATGACAGACACTGTTATGAAGATGGCTACTGATGACAGACACTGTTATGAAGATGGCTACTGATGGCAGACACTGTTAGGGCTAGTTCACACGTGAGTATAAGGGGAGGTTTTTGACAGCGGATTTCGCGTCCAAAACCTCCCCTTATAATGGTGGTCTATGGAGACCGCCGGGCTTCTTTTCTCCGCTAGCGGCGGGCTGCCGCTAGCGGAGAAAAGAAAGGACATGTCCTTTCTTCAGGCGGAAGCCGCGCAGGCTCAGCCGCGCGGCTTCCGCCCCCGGCAGCTCCCTCCTATGTCGGCTCATTCATTTGAGCCGACAGCAGAGGGTTAAGCCGCGACAGCGATGGTCGCGGCGGGCGGGTTTTGACAAGAGAGAGACGCGGCTCACCGCGTCTCTCTCCGTGTCAAAACCCGCGCGGGCAGTTCACATGTGAACTAGCCCTTATGAAGATGGCTACTGATGACGGATATTACTCCTAATGCTGCTATTGACTTCACTACAGCCTTACTACAGCTACATTACATGTCACAGGGACAAGTGACGTGTAATGTAGTTGCCCAAAGTTTGGTAGGCAAGTTCGTGGTGGAGCCAAGACCCGCTGCATGTCCTGCATAGTACTAGAATCCCGGACATCCAGCGGGTCCCGTTTCAACCCCGCACTTTGCTCACCTTATCCCGATGAGCAACAACCAAGCGTCAGTGTTGTGGAGCCGCTGCTGACTCCTTGCCGCCGAAACACGGATCGGTGCAACATGCCCCGCGGCCCGGCGGTTGGGAACCCCTGCTTTAAAATGTTTAAAACCCCTGCTTTGGCAATTACACAGGGTAAAAGCCAAACAATGAGATATAGAAATAGCGACCACATTAGACATTTCGGTCCTCCTGGACCTTTGCCAGTATCACATGAGGAGAGTTTACAGTTGCGCGGTGTAGAATGGTATTTTAATGTACCATATAGTCTGTGCTTCTCTTCCTACAGATGACAGATTATAACATTGCTGGTGTGATATTGTTATATCTACTGTATGTAGCAAAGGTGAACATGACTCATAATGTGTTAACAACACTGTGGCACAGAGTGATAACTTGACTCTTTCAATAAGTTTTCAATTGCTTTTGTTGTATTCTGCGTTAGGATATCACGCTGCGGAAAGTCAAGTTAAAGGGATCCTATCTTTCAAACGCATTTTTTTCTGAGTAACACGTCGGAATAACCTTAAAAAAGGCTATTCTTCTCCTACCTTTCGTTGTCTTCTCCGTGCTGCCGTTCCATAGAAATACCAGGTTTTGCCGGTATGCAAATTAGTTCTCTCGCAGCACTGGGGGCGGGCCCCAGCACTCAAACTCTCTCCAGCGCTGCCTCCATCTTCGTCAACAACGTCCTCTTCACCTGTCTTTTTCCGGTGCAGGTTTCAGACTTCTAGGCCTTGGGCAGAGCAGACAGTATTGTAAGCAGCCATTTTCTCTGCCGGAAGTAGAGGATGAAGACGGCGCTGGAGAGAGTTCCCTCGCAGCATTGGGGATGCCCCCAGTGCTGTTTGAGCGCTGGGGCCTTCCCCCAGTGCTGCGAGAGAACTCATTTGCATTTCATCGAAAACCTGTATTTCTACGGAACAGCGGCGCAGAGAAGACAACAAAAGGTAGGAGAAGAATAGACTTTCTTAAAGGGGTATTCCCATGTACATAATCATATCTATATTTGTAGATAATTAAAAGTTAAACATTTTTGCAAATATAAGTAATTAAGAATTCTGCAGAGTTTTAAAGATGTTCTCTAACTTTCTTAGAGGTGACAGTCTGTTATCTTGATCAGTTGCCATGGATACAACCACTAATGCAGAAACTTTCTATGGTCTGGGACTTGTCAGGAACCCAGCCATGATTTTCTTATTGTAGCTGGGTTATCAGGCAGGGACACTACATGTATCAGAAGATATCCCGGCTACAATAAAAAAAAAATCATGGCTGATTTTCTGACCTTAGTAAGTTTCTGCATTGGTGGTCGTTTCATCCCCGCCTCTTCTTCCTCCGATGTCCTCCGGTCCCGTCTTCTTCCAGCGCTCGCGAACGGACAGTGATAGCCGGGGCGCATGCGCAGTAGCCGTATTAGAAACCGCATGCTACTGCGCATGCGCCCAGGCCGTTTTTTCATATCAGTGTCCGCGAGCGAGCACTGGAAGAAGACGGGACCGGAGGAAGAAGAGGCGTGGAGGAAGATGAAGACACACCCTGAATGCCCGCCCACAGTGCACGATCCGTAAGTAGAGCACATTCTTTTTTTGGTTATTTTTTTAAAACGGGGGGGGGGGGGGAGGGTAGTTTAATATAACATTACCGGTGCCTGAATAGCCTTTTTAAAGGCTATGCACGCATATGTGGGGCTCTAGCAGCATGATTTTGCTGATAGAGCCCTTTTAAATGTAGATTGTGAGCCCCACATAGAGCTCACAATGTACATTTTTCCCTATCAGTATGTCTTTTTTGGAATATGGGATGGAAATCCATGGAAACACGGGGAGAACATACAAACTCCTTGCAGATGTTTTTTTGCCCTTGTCGGGATTTGAATTTCTTATGGCTATTCTGACATGTTACTCAGAAAAAAATGCGTTTGAAAGATAGGATCCCTTTAAGCAGTGCTTTGTCTGTATACATGCTCTGTTACCCCGATTCTGAGCCTTTCACAATGCTGCTGAGATGGCCGCAGTCTTCTAGTCCAGCTCCCCTGCTGATGCTCAGACTTTTCATCATGTGAACAGCCCTGCTGTATTCTGAGGACAAGCAGCAGTAGATTGGGGTCGGTCACATGATAGAGTCAGAGCATAAGGAGTGCAAACTGAGCTGCAAGACTGACACATCAGGGCGATGCGGAAGCATCATCTACAGTATATTACTGTGCTTATCCACTGCACTGAGTGTGGGTGCACTGACAAAAGTTTCTGTCTCACACCTAACTATGCAGTATAAATTATGTGATCTTTGCTACTTTTGCACAATAAAATTCATTTTTTTTAAACATTAATTTGTCTGTTTTGACATTTTTGGAGTGCAATGTTTTTGTGTAGAGAGGCTTTTTTTGCAGGGCCATTTTACCATTTTAGGATACATGAGATCACATTTTGATCACCTTTTACAGGGGAAGGGTGCATTCACACTGAGTAAACGCTAGTTTATTCTGAACGTAAAACACGTTCAGAATAAGCGGCGTCTAAAGCAGCTCCATTCATTTCTATGGGAGCGGGGATACGAGCGCTCCCCATAGAAATGAATGGGCTGCTTCTTTCACTCCGTGCAGTCCCATTGAAGTGAATGGGGAGTGCCGGCGTATACGGCAAGCTCTGCTCATGCCGGAGCGTACACGCCGGCACTCCCCATTCACTTCAATGGGACTGCACGGAGTGAAAGAAGCAGCCCATTCATTTCTATGGGGAGCGCTCGTATCCCCGCTCCCATAGAAATGAATGGAGCTGCTTTAGACGCCGCTTATCCTGAACGTGTTTTACGTTCAGAATAAGCTAGCGTTTACTCAGTGTGAATGCACCCGAAGGTTGGATAAAGAATGATAGCAATTCTGGTTTTATGTTGCATTAGTTACACAGCACAGGTCATTACTGGTACCAAATACCAAATATGTGTAGGTTTCGGTTTTCCATAGTAAAGTATATTCTATTTATTTTTAATGTTACTTTTTACAATATAGTCCCACAAGGGAATATGTATCAGCTATCCTTTGATCGTCTATATAATACACTGCACTGCTTATAGCTGTGTATTATGCCTTGCCTACCTGTGTTCTACTGACAGGCAGCCCTGCCATGGTGTAATATGCCATATTTATCATAGTGACTGATGCTGGATGATAAATCTGGCAAATCTTTAAACTGTGTGGTCTAAGTTTATACCACCTTTTAGTTTTAGATAGAATTTTATGATACAATTTTGGAGCATTTCTGACACATTTAGACCACAATCCTTATTTACAGAATCCACACTCACCTGTAGCAAGTCGAAAAATGTTATCCCAAACTAAATGCGGCAAATAAATCCCTTTAAGGTTAAGGCACCAAGCAGCAAAAAAGTGATATGGGAAAAAACATGTTTTTTTTTCCCACATCGCTTTTCACAGGTTTCCTCTGCAGACTTTCTGCTTCCATTATACCTATAGGGAAACGGGAGGCATTATACCTACGATTTCTAAAATCACCATATGTATTTTGCTGCAATGTATGGATGGTATTCACTAGAATCTCATCTACTTTGCAGGGACTGTAGAACGCCGCATTTTTTCCGCAGCGTTTACCCCACATGGGGCCCTGGCCTTAGGCAATATATTTTTTAAAACAGGCGCCCCCTAGGTGCAAAACAGACTTGTAAATGTAGGTTAACTATAATGTAATGAAAACTCAATATTTCATAGGTACTAGATTTTCCACTATGTGGCCAATGTTAATCATAGGTGGAACTTTTTTATGGGAAAGGATTTCTTATACAACATTAGATCAATTATTATATATAATGCCTTACATTACATTGGAAGCTTTTGCCTGAAAAATGGAAAGGTCAAGTGTAACTTGTAAGCTCATTAGGGAAGTCGGTTTATCAGGTCACATCCTATTATTCTGCCTGATGCTGTGCACAGAAGGTGGCATTTCCTGGCGGGCTGTGGCTGTTTTCACTGATCTGGACCCATTTTCTTCATTTTCCATTGCGCTCAGCTTATTCTAGAGCTCAGTAATCCGGGCAGAGTTAGCAGTGTAAACTTCTTGTGAAATGGTCTTTGCATTCATTTCCTTTCGGTATAGAGGAAGGATGTCTGGGTTTGGAAACCAATGGATGTTTGGGACCAAACCCATTATCTTATCAGCCAGATGTGATGTGACTTTCTATAAAGGGTTTCCTCTCTTAGTGCTAATATGTGATAGCTGTCGTGTTCACATTGTAGCATGTCAGTTAAAGAAAAATAACAGTAGGATCCCATGATTGGAGGGAATAGCTGACTTGTGTAAGCTAGTGCTTTAACAAGTTCTGCCTGAAGTCAGTCTCCATTCATTTCAGTGGGAGCCAGATGCAGTTCATGCTCGATCTTTAGGCTATTGATTGAATGGGAAGCAGAAAAATACCGCCTGGCCAGTGCGGAATGTGGTAAAGCGGAAGCATACTTATTTATCATACAAATTACAAAGTGCTGTTTGAAGTACTTTTCTCTCTGCAAGATTTGTGCGGACACAATGCGGAAAACACACGGACCCCATTATAGCCTATGGCAGTGGTTCTCAACCTTTCTAATGCTGTGACCCGGCAATACAGTTCCTCATGTTGTGATGACCCCAAGCCAAAAATTAATGGTAAATGCTAAAATGTACAGGTAAATGTCAGTATAATTGACCCCCCCACTGTATTATATACTCTTCAGTATGCCCCCACCCCACTGTAATATATACTCTTCAGTACGCCCCCCACCCACAGTATTATAAGCTCCTCAGTACGCCACCCCACTGTATTATAATATGCTCCTCAGTACGCCCCCCCACTCCACTGTATTATAATATGCTCCTCAGTACACCCTCCCCACCCCACTGTATTATATGTTCCTCAGTACATCCCCAGCCCACTGTATTATATGCTCCTCAGTACGCCCCCCAGCCCACTGAATTATATACTCCACAGTATCACCCCCCCCCACTGTATTGTATACTCCTCAGTACCCCCCACTGTATTATATACTCCTCAGTACACCCCACTGTATTATATACTCCTCAGTACCCCCCCACACTGTATTATATGCTCCTCAGTACCCCCTCACTATATTATATACTCTTCAGTGCGCCCCCCCACCCCACTGAATTATATACTCCACAGTATCACCCCCCCACACACACTGTATTATATACTCCTCAGTACCCCCCACTTCGCTGCTGCCGCCGGCTCCTGGCTTGTAGACGCGATGTACAAGCCAGGAGGCAGCGGCGAAGCGAGGAGCTGACACGGGTCAGCTCCTCGCTTCAGCCGCATGTGTCAGCGAGAGAGAGACGCAGCGGCGAAGCGAGCACGCGAGCAGCTTCAGCCGCATGTGTCAGGGAGAGAGGCGGGCAGCGGCGAAGCGAGGAGCTGACCTGTGTCAGCTCCTTCCTTCAGCCGCATGTGTCAGCGAGAGAGGCGGGCAGAGAGCGGCGAGGGAGCGGAGGAGAAGGTAAGTTTAATGTGGAGGTGGAACGTGAATCTGGGGGCAGATGAAGGAGAGGACGGCATGAGACTGGGGGCAGAGATGGAGAGGACGGCATGACACTGGGGGCAGAGATGGAGAGGACATGAATCTGGGGGCAGAGATGGGGGACATGAATCTGGGGGCAGAGATGGAGGGACAGGAATCTGGGGGCAGAGATGTGGGGACATGAATCTGGGGGCAGATATGGAGGGACATGAATCTGGGGGCAGAGATGGAGTGGACATGAAACTGGGGGCAGAGATGGGGGACATGAATCTGGGGGCAGAGATGGAGAGGACATGAATCTGGGGGCAGAGATGGAGGGACATGAATCTGGGGGCAGAGATTGGGGGACATGAATCTGGGGGCAGATATGGAGGGACAGGAATCTGGGGGCAGAGATGTGGGACATGAATCTGGGGGCAGAGATGTGGGGACATGAATCTGGGGGCAGAGATGTGGGGACATGAATCTGGGGGCAGATATGGAGGGATATGAATCTGGGGGCAGAGATGGAGTGGTCATGAAACTGGGGGCAGAGATGTGGGGACATGAATCTGGGGGCAGAGATGGAGGGACATGAATCTGGGGGCAGAGATGGAGTGGACATGAAACTGGGGGCAGAGATGGGGGACATGAATCTGGGGACAGAGATGTGGGGACATGAATCTGGGGGCAGAGATGGAGAGGACATGAATCTGAGGGCAGAGATGGGGGACATGAATCTGGGGGCAGAGATGGGGGACATGAATCTGGGGGCAGAGATGTGGGACATGAATCTGGGGGCAGAGATGTGGGGACATGAATCTGGGGGCAGAGATGGGGGACATGAATCTGGGGGCAGAGATGGGGGACATGGATCTGGGGGCAGAGATGTGGGACATGAATCTGGGGGCAGAGAAGGAGAGGACATGAATATGGGGGCAGAGATGGAGGGACATGAATCTGGGGGCAGAGATCGAAGCGGGACATGAAACTGGGGTCAGATGAAGGGTGTATATGAAACTGGGGGAGAGATAGAGGGGGGACATATAATTTACTGGTGACTGTAGGAGGATTATACTGTGTGCGGGCACATGAAAAATTAACGAGTGGGTGGAGTCAACACAAAAGTGGGCGGGGCTAAATTTGCCGCGGCACGCGTAGCGCGCCGCACATTTTGTCCCTCTTTCGGTTCTTCAAAAGTTGGGAGGTATGGTATTATATACTCCTCAGTACCCCCCCACTGTATTATATGCTCCTCAGTACCCCCTCACTATATTATATACTCTTCAGTGCGCCCCCCCCACCCCACTGTGTTATATGCTCCTCAGTACGCCCCCCCCACCCCACTGTATTATATGCTCCTCAGTACCCCCCAACTGTATTATATACTCCTCAGTACCACCACCCCCCACTGTATTATATGCTCCTCAGTAAGCCCCCCAGTCCACTGTATTATATACTCCTCAGCACCCCCCCCACTGTATTATATCCTCCTCAGTACCCCCCCACTGTATCATATACTCCTCAGTACTCCCCACTGTATTTTATACTCCTTAGTACCCCCCCACTGTGCTATATGCTCCTCAGCATGCCCCCACTGTACTATATGCTCCTCAGCATGCCCCCACTGTACTATATGTTCCTCAGCATGCCCCCACTGTACTATATGCTCCTCAGTACCCCCCACTGTATTATATACTCTTCAGTGCACCCCCCACCCAACAGTGTTATATGCTCCTCAGTACCACCCAACTGTATTATATACTCCTCAGTACCACCACCCCCCACTGTATTATATGCTCCTCAGTAAGCCCCCCAGCCCACTGTATTATATACTCCTCAGTACCACCCCCCACACTGTATTATATCCTCAGTATCCCTCCACTGTATTATATGCTCCTCAATACCCCCCCCACACACACACAAACACACACTGTATATACTCCTCAGTACCACCTCCCTCACTGTATTACAGTGTTGTCCAAAAGTATTGGCACCCCTGCAATTCTGTCAGATAATACTCATTTTCTTTCAGAAAATGATTGCAATCATAAATTCTTTGGTATTATTATCTTAATAGATATAGGATATCAGATATAAGGATATAAGAGAGCTAGTGAGGGTTCAAAGGAGGACGACTAGATTGTTGAATGGAATAGCAGATCTGACTTATAATGAGAGGATAGAAAGATCAAGCTTGTACAGTACAAAGAACTACCATATAATTTACGCTGTCTAAAAGGTGCGCAGAGGACCAGGGGGCATTGTTTGGAAGTGGAAGAAAGGAATTTAGGCAGCTAAACAGGAAAGTTTTCTTCGAAGTCATGTTATGGGATGCCCAGCACCAGGAGTGGCCTATTCCATGCCAGCATTTAAAAAAGGGCTAGAAATGTATCTAATTAAATAGGATTCCAGGAAGTTTTTTTATGTCTTATGGTTAACGTTAATGGGAGCTTAGCTGCAGTAACAGTCTCCAGCTACTATACAGTGTATGGCGCTATCTCTTTTGGATTGGTGCACTATTAACTATTGTATGCGGATTAGATGCAGACCCAAACAGCTGCTTGGTGTCAGCACCCCATCTATGAGATATCTAAAGGGGTTTTCCAGGAAAAAATGCACAACCGTTTAACTTTTAATCAGCCGGGGGCATGAAAAAAATGCATACTCACCTGCTTCAGTGTACTTCTGACTTGTTCTGGTCCTTCAGTTCAACGGGTCCCTTCTGGTGTTCCGCTGATACCACTGATTGACCTCAGTTTTCTTGTGACCACTGAGAGCATTCAGTGTATGGTATGTGATGTCACTACCTGTGACATTACGCTTCTTCTTCCTTAGGCCTGCTGAGGCTGCTGATTGGCCAATCAGTGGCTTCAGTGGAACTCTAGAAGAGACCCAGGAGAAGCCACCGGAGCAGAAGAACCAGGACATGCTGGGAGCACACCAGAGCATCAGGGACAAGTGAGTATGCATTTTTCTTATTTTGTTCATTGGCCCCAGCTGATTTAAAAGTTAAAGGGGTTGTCCAATTTTGCCTAGACAACCTCTCTAAGGTCTACCCTAAGGATAGGCCATTAAAAAAATTGCAGGACATCCGCTTTATTCTAATTGCAAAATATATTCTAGATCATTGTAGATGATACATTGATACAGGGGTTTATTCTGATGTTTAGAGTCAGGAAGGAATTTTTCCTCTAATATGGCATAATTGGTGTCCATGTCATAGGGGATTTTGCCTTTCTCCTGATCAATGTTGTAGGATTATAGGTTGAACTTAATAGACATGCATATTTTTTTAACCTTTTAAGCTAAGTAACTATGAATAGTATCACATAAGATCATAATCTTAACACTAGAAGTCTAAAAACCCAAGTTGGCTTCTGTTTTTCTCTCTTAGGTCTATCCGAGATGCGTATGCTGTGCAGATTTTGTCCCTCTCTAAATCTTCTAAAATTTGTGAAGTATGCATAATGTTCCCTCCTTGTAGCCCCCACACACTATGATGCCCTCTCAGTTTGGTCCTCACTCCATGTCTCCTAATTGTAGCCCCCACACTGTATAATTTCCTTCAATTTGGGACCCATACTATAATCCCTCCTATAGTCACCCCCAGACTTTAATACTATCTCATTGCGGCCCCAACACAATATTATACCCCTGATTGTAACCCCACAATATAAATACAACTTCTTGTGGCTACTATACTATAGTGCACATAAGAAAAAATTAAAGGGGCTCTATCATTGGGAAAAGTCATTTTTAACTAATCACATCCTTGCATAGCCTTTAGAAAGGCTATTCCATACCTACCTTTGGTATGTAGATTGCCTCAGTGGTTTCTGAATAAGTCAGTTTTTATTCATATGCTAATTAGACTGGTGCATGATGCATCGTGCACCCCCTTTGCTATCGTTTCCTATGGGTGTATACAGCACAGGCTGCTGTGGATGATGATGATGCACACACACATAGGAAATAATAGCAGATACGAGTGCTACTGGGAACTTCCTGTGCTGGCTGGAAGCTCATTAGCATATGAATACTACTAAAGGTAGGTGTGAAATAGGATTTCTAAAGCCTATGCAAGGATGTGATTAGTAAAAAATGACTTTCCCAGTGATAGAGCCCCTTTAAAGCCTAAAATATTCACTTTGCCCCATTCCCCTTCAGGGCACTCTGTTCCCTGCTGCTGCTGGCATTGGAGCAGGAGGCATAATGTAGTAACATCACTGCATTGCACCTGCCTGCTTCCAAGCTAAACTACCTCTGCATCCTGCGTCCCACCACCCAGGACAGTAGGTGAGCACGTTAAAAACGGTAGTATCTAGATCAGGGGTGCTCACACTTTCTCAGCGTGTGAGCTACTTTATTAGCTGACCAAGGCAAAAGATCTACTAGGGCGGGGCTGGGACGGGGCTGTGGGCGGGCCTGTGGGGCGGGACCAGGCGTGTTTGTGGGCAGGGCCAGGTGGATCGTGATAGCAGGAGACAGCGGCGTTCTGTGGCCGCCCAGGGATCCCCAGTGTCTGTTTGTTCACAGCGCAGGCTGAGAGTTAACTCTGGACACTGGCAGGCGGGGCTGACTCTCAGCCTGCACTGTGAACAAACAGACACCGGGGATACCTGCATCCCGCGATCGACCCATATGTCCTTTGCGATCTACCAGTAGATCGCGATCGACGTATTGGGCACCCCTGATCTAGATAAAAAAAAAGACACGTCTGCTTTTACCCAGAAAACAAATGTTGCAAGCATTTTTAACCTGCAGCATTTCCGTTACAGATTTTTGTCTGCAGTGTGTGGATTGGGATTAGCCACATTCCCATCCACTTTGTAGGTACTGTAATATGCATTTTTTGTTGCGGTCTTTCTGCCGCTGCCAAAACACCTAAGGCTATGACAGATTTTGCAGAAGTTGCCAAAGCCAAGAATGGCTACAAAAGGAATAGGAAATATATAGAACGCTTCTTATACTCCTCCCATCTTCTCAATTCACTCCTGGCTTTGACTCAAAAAACCAAAGCAAAATCTACAACAAAAAAAAACCTGCGTTTCTTCATCGTGGAGTCTTAGCCTAAAATAGGTTTGTCAGGTAGCCTGTCCTTGGCAACAAATCAATTTACTTAGGTCTTCAGTTACAAAATACTGAAATTAGTACCTTCTCCCCTCCCCCCGACCCCTTTTTATTCTATGAAGTGATTTCTAGCTACCTTTGCTTAATTCATAAGAACACTGAGAAACGCAGAATGTAAAAAGTGTCAGGTTCTGTTACCTCCATTAATACTCACAAGGTGCCAGTTTCACATACAGTATGTATATTATGTTGCAATGGTAGACTTGGCAGATCTCCAGTGTACCGTAGATTTTGTAGGTGTGCTCGCTGCCTTTAGGTCCTTTTGTTTAGAAATGCTAATAAAACAGTTTCAAGTGACCTTTCCAGTCCCCGCAGTTTTCACTGTACTTGATAAATAAGCCATATGACATTTACAGGAATGTTATATGATAGCTACTTGGCTGGGCATGACCACCTTGTTCTCTTTGAGTAGATGCTCATTTAGTATTGCTACATAGGCTATTAAATGCAGTAAATCTGAGTCTGACTCTGGTTTCTACCAAGTTGGCATTAAGTTCTTGGTGATTTTAGCACCATGGGGTTGACTACCATTTTTTGTCTTGATGTTTTCCTTAATGTGCCCATACGCATCAAAGCTGTCAGCTCTAGCGAATCCCATGCACACATTTCAGAAAAATACGTTACTTTTTTTTAATTGCAGCATGTCAATTATAACTCTGGTGGTTTCTCTATAGGTATAATAGAAGCAGAAAGTCTGAAGAGGAAAACTTTTTGGGAAAAACACTGCGAAAAAAAACAGAATGCGTTGCCAGTCCACTGCATTTTTTTGTGTTTGGCATTTGTATAGAATCTTGATAGTAGATCATTTGATGAAGAATACCACAATTTCTTTATTTTCTGCTGCATCTTTACACAATTCCATCATTGTATGAAATTGGAAACATGTGCAGTAGAGCCCTTAGAAGACTACATGTGCTACAGTATAGCTCAGGGTATAATATGGCTATTACAGTTGTGTGTATGAGCCCTTGTCTTGTACATAGTAAAGGCTTTTTCAAAAAAAAAATACTTTATCACATAGTAGACAAATGCAAATGATTGATAACATATAGAGTAATGTAAATGTAGTAAATAAATATAATGTAAGGGGACGTTCACACTACTGATGCTGTCTGCCCCGGGGTTTCTGTTCTGAACCTCGGGGAAACTGGACAGGGGATGGATTGCCAGTAGTCAGCTTTAGACCCATTCATTTGAATATAAAAAAGCAGAAAGACAGCACCGCACTGTATACAGTGTAGTAATTAGAGAAGATATAGAACAATCCAATACAGGTAGTCCTTGACTTACGACGTTGATCCGTTCTTGCGCGGCGTCGTAAACCGAATTTCGACGTAAGTCGGAACCTACCATACCGACGCCGCGTAGGAACGGATCAACCCCCCCTCCCCCTTTAAAACTTACCGTACGGTGCAGGGTGGGCGGGCGGGCATTCAGGCCTCCTCTTCCTCCGATGTTCCGTCCTCCTCCGGCGCTCGCAAGCTGATAATGGCCTGGGCGCATGCGCAGTAGCCGTAATAGAAGCATCATGATACTGCGCATGTGCCCTGGCCATTATCAGCTTGCGAGCGCCGGAGGAGGACGGAACATTGGAGAAAGAGGAGGCCTGAATGCCCGCCTGACCACCCTGCACCGTACGGTAAGTTTCACATTCTGTTTCAGGGTTTTATTTTACAAGCTCACTTGTAACAGCAAGCTGCCAGCATTGATTTTCCGCAGGCTAGTCCTTGCTAGCTGGGAGTGCTGGCAGTTTTCTGTTACAAGGGAGCTGTCGTAACCGCGAAACGTCGTAACCCGAGACCGTCGGAACCCGAGGACTACCTTTATAAGAATTGCTCTCACCTGGTTGGGTTGTGTAATTCACAACAACCTTTTGGGCTCCGGAACCATTTAACAGGGGGTTCGGTTCCTCTCTGGGTGAGTTCTGAGCTCCAGTACCCAATCACCGATGGTGTGTAAATAGATGCAAAGGACCAGAAGCATAGGACTGCGCTTCATCCATTAGGTTCAAGATAGCTTCATAAAACTTTATTGAGGTTAACAACACAACGCGTTGCAGGTCTTACTGACCCTTTCTCAAGTGTACAAGAACTGCAGTAGTGGAGTTGCACTAGGGTATGTCTGCCCTGCCCTTATAAGGCCCTGCCCTTATACACCCTAGTGTAGTGTATCCACCTTTCTTCAGGTGGATTCAATGTCCGCCTCGCGACACCACCCTCCGGACTAGGCCCATTCATTTGGGCCTAATCCGGAGAGAAGAGCCGCGACGGGATGCCAATGCACTGCACCAGCATCCCATTGCGGCAGCCGCGACGGAATGTGTACACGCGGAACCCCGTGTGAATTAGCCCTTAGGCCACATTGCTGAATTGGATCACTTCAAGGGGTCCAAATAAACACTCCAAGTATGATACATTTCATGTTCAATTACACTATGTAACAAAATTTTATTTTTGTTTTGTCTTTGTTTTAATAATGTTATTTTCTGATTATTTTGATCTGAAAAGAATATTAAACGCTAATTTCAACTCATAAACTTTGCTTTTGGAACCAGGACATCAATATTTTAAAATCGTATATTTTAATTAATAAGCATATCATATGTCTAGATGTTGGTGAAATATTCTAGACTGTTCTAAAAATGGGTAACGTCTACATCATTCTAGCCATATTTAGGCATTGGTAGAATATTGTAGCCGTCTGCCTAATATGTAAGCATGTCTGCTGGACAGTAGTACTTATTTTAATTGCAGTTATAGTGTGATAGTGGATAGTGATATAGTGTGGGAGCAAGTGCAGCAACTGAATAGAACTGAGAAATATAGTGTGTAGTTAGATGCAGAGTTTGCATCAAGAGGCTGTAAGCGTTCTGCTGATTCGTTTTGCTACATATGTGGCAAATTCATGAAGACGCGAGCCAAGAAATATTCAATGAGAACATCGGTCAGGATGTGTGAAGTCTATAAGATATACTTCGGATTACAGGTTGGGGATCAGGACAAACCCTGGGCACCTCACTACAGTTGTGAAAACTGCAAAAGAACACTTCAGGGATGTTTCCGAGGGGAAAGAAGAGCCATGAAGTTTGCTATTCCAAGAATTTGGCGAGAGCCTACCAACCACTCAACCAACTGCTACTTTTGCATGGTCAGTCCTTCCAAATGTTGAAGTGGCAAGAATGCTCCTCCAGTGGCGAATCCTGATATCCCATCATCAATTGCTCCAGTACCATACTGCACTGAGCTCCCCATACCTGCACCTCCTGAAAGAAATCAGCCATCATCAGAAGAAAGTGGCACATCAGATTTTGAACAAGAAGATGTAACTGATCCAGTCTATCAAAAGGATCTCAACGACTTGATACGAGATATGAGACTCACAAAGTCCAATGCTGAGCTACTGACATCTAGACTGAAGCAGTGGAACCTTCTGGACGAAAGTGTTCAAGTTGCAGACCAGCGGAAACATTTTGTTATTGTATATGAAGCTAGACAGCTGAATATACAGTAGTAGTTATTTTTACTAATATCACACAATTTTATTGTTTTCGATGCCCTGGTCATTAAAAGTTGATTAATAATAATTACTATTTTCTGTAATGCCAACCTATGCACTGTTAGAAAATAACATTTGATGAACAAGGACAAAAACTCTGTTACATAGTGTTATATTAGTTTCCCTCTAATAAACTGTACTACTTGATTAAAGTGCACTTCAGAGGACTGAGCAGAGTAGAATCTGCGTATGGGGACTGACATAAAAACTAAATAAGTGCTAAATGTATCATCTCTGAGGGTCCATTCACTGCACCCCTCACTGACTATGAGTTCCCTCTGTTCCATTCACTTCTATGGGACTGATAGTGTTAGCCGAATACAGAACTCCCTTAGTCTCAAAACAGTGAGGGTTACATTTGCAGAGGGGAATCGGTGACCCGGTGACTTGTAACCTATGTTATGGATCATTCTTTTAAATGATCATTTGCTGTTCTGCTCTACTCAGTGGATTAGAGAGTCAGAATTATATTGGCAGGGATTTGCTGATCTCTCCCCATTAATAAAAAAAAAGAGATGCCATAAATAAAAGAGAACATATTATACTACTGTCTGATTCACTGTCTCGGCAATGGGCAGAGCTGCTACTCTTAGTAGACTGCAATATTCAGGCCAGAAATAATTTGCAATGTTTAACCCCTTCCCGCTAACAGCATCTTTTGATTTTCATTTTTCATTTATGACCCCTTTCAAACCCCGTAACTTTTTTATTTCTCTGCTCTCAGAGCCATATGAGGTCTTAATGTTTGTGGGACAAATTTTTCTTCATGATGCTTCCATTATTTATACCGTACAATGTACTGGTAAGCTGGAAAAGAAATTCAAAATGAGGTGGGATTTGAAGAAAAATTGCATTTGTGTGATTTTCTTACGAGCTTCGTTTTTATGGCGTTCACTGTGCAGCCAATATGACATGTTACCTGTATTCTATGTTTCGGTACAATTCCAGGGATACCAAATTTATATGGTTTTATTTACATTTTAACCCCTTAACAAAAATCCAAAACTGTGCCAAATTTTATTTATTTATTTTTTTTTTTAAGTCACCATATTCTGACACCCGTAACTTTTTTATGCTTCCCTGTACAAGGATGCATAGGTAGGGCGTCTTTTTTTGGGAGGCGGGTGTACTTTTTAGTTCTACCATTTTGGGGAATTGCTTTTGCTTTGATCACTTTTTATTCAAATTTTTATCAAAGGCAAACAATGAAAAAATGGCAGTTTGGCACTTTTGACTTTTTTGTCTGCTATGGCGTTTACCGTACAGGAAAAATATTTTTATATATTTGTAGAGCGGGCATTTTCGGACACAGGGATACCTAACATGTACTTATGTCTTCTAGGGAAAGAGGGGTGATTTGAATTTTTATTATTTTATTATTTTTTTTATATTATTATTATTTTATTTTTTTCTGTATTTATTAGAATCCCCAGGGGGTCTTGAACCCCAGGGGGTATGATCACAAATGCAATGCATTACAAGGCTAATGCATTGCAATGCATTGAAAAATCCAGGGGCTTCTATTGCAGGCTACATAGAGTAGTCTGTAGAGATGAGCGAACAGTGAAATATTCGAGATTCGATATTCGTTTCGAGTAGAGCCTCAATATTCGACTACTTGATCGAATATCGAATCCCGTTATAGACTATGGGAAAAAATGCTAGTTTCAGGGGAAACCACTATTCGACTAAAGGAGAGTCATCAAGTCCACGAATACCAGGAGGAGAGTATTTAGGAGGAGCGCTGTGCAGTTAAAGCGCACGGACCCCATTATAGTCTATGGGGTCCGTGCACTTTAACTGCACAGCGCTTGCAGTTGCGCTGATAAAAAGTCAGCTCGCTTGTAACAGCAAGCTGCCAGCTCTCCTGACTAGCAAGGACGAGCCTGCTGCAGAACCAGCGTTGATTTACCGCAAGCTCGTCCTTGCTAGTCAGGAGAGCTGGCAGCTTGCTGTTACAAGCGAGCTTACTTTTTCTCATAGGAATGAATTGACCAGCGTTGATTGGCCAGTGTACAGCATTTGACCAATCAACCCTGGTTCTGCCGGAGGCTCGTCTGTGAGGAGGCGAAGTCTAAGATCGGACCACAACTAGCGTTGATTTGCCGAATGCTATACACTGTATAGCATTCGGCCAATCAACACTGGTTCTGAATCGAATATTTACTGCGAATAGCTAGTGGTATTCGATCAAGTACGAATATTTCGAATACCGTAGTATTCGATCGAATACCTACTAGAAGGAATACTACTCGCTCATCTCTAGTAGCCTGCAATAGAAGCCAGTGAATGGGCTCCCCGCTGTCATGGCAACGCGATTGCCGGAAAAATGGAGGCGCTTACGTGCCGTCGGGAAAATGGCGCCTCGGTCAACTTTGACCGAGGTGCCGGAGGGTTAATACCCATGATTGTGGGCATTATCGCTGGGTGTGTACTGTATAAAACAGTAGACACCTGGCAGTTATGGTGGCCGCCCGGCTCCCAAGCAGCCACCATGTTTAAACACCCGACATCCACTGTAATAGTATGGCGCATGTCGGGAAGGGGTTAAAGTAACATAGACAAGATATACATTGTAGCTTGGAGCTCAACTTCACCTCTACTAGACGAGCTGGGGTACAGACAAAAGTTGTCCTAAGTCATCTATAAAAGGCAAATTATAAGGCAATTATAAAAATATATGTTCCAACACTTTACATAGCCATATCCATACTATTACAGCTCATCTCAGGGGCATAACCAGCAAACTTTTGACAGCATAGCACCCCCTTTCCTAACACACAGTATAACCTATTTACATACACTATAATGTCCCACAGTGGCCCCTGCACATGGTCTTATGTCCCATAGTGGCCCCTGCACACAGTATTATATCCCACAGTGGCCCTTGCACAGAGTATTATGTCCTACAGTGGCCCCTGCACAGGGTATTATGTCCTACAGTGGCCCCTGTATATGGTCTTATGTCCTACAGTGGCCCCTGCACACAGTATTATATCCCACAATGGCCTCTGCACAGAGTATTATATCCCACAATGGCCTCTGCACAGAGTATTATGTCCTACAGTGGCCCCTGCACAGGGTATTATGTCCTACAGTGGCCTCTGTACATGGTCTTATGTCCTACAGTGGCCACTGCACACAGTATTATATCCCACAGTGGCCTCTGCACAGAGTATTATGTCCCACAGTGGCTCCTGTACGCAGTATTATGTCCTACAGTGACCCCTGCACAGGGTATTATGTCCCACAGTGGCCCCTGCACAGGGTATTATGTCCCACAGTGGCCCCTGCACAGGGTATTATGTCCAAAAGTGGTCCCTACACCGGGTATTATGTCACATTGTGGCCATTCACAAAGTATTATGCCCCCAAGAACTATAATCTTTTCAGACCTCAGAGTATAATGATCGGAGACTCAGAGGAGGTGAGAAACATAAAACCGAATGTTGCTTACCTCTTCCAAGCTCTGGCGCACTCCTACCTGCTTTAGGCACTCTTCAATGCCTGCACAGATGTCATGTGGGCCAGGCTGGGACCGCGACGCATAATGATGACACCTCGGACGTCACCAAATAGGCCTGAAGACTGCTGGGAGTCATAATGGACCTTGATTCCTAGTGGGTCTGATCGCTCATACTATATACTACAATACTACTGCATTGCAGCGAATAGTAAAATCCCTTGACTTCTATTACATGCCGTATATGGCAGCGTGTAATAGAACCATACTAATGACAAGGAACCTTCAAGAGGCTCCTGGCTGTGATGGTAACCGAATGCCACCCTCTGATGACAATTCAGCAGGACTTTTCTCTCCACATTTTTCTGGTGGAAACCAGGCGGAAATTATAGTCTACTAGCAGTACCCGCGACTTCGTCCGCAGAACCCTCACCCCCTGCGCGACCCACCTGTAGCGCCGCGCAGGCTTCTTCCTTTGCCTTGTGTCCACAGCAGCTCCCTTTTCCTCCTCTCCCCCCTGGCACCCTCCAACCCCCTTTTTTCCTACCCACTCCCTCATGTGCTCACTTCTTTCTCCTACCCCATGCCCTTTTTCCCCCCTAGCCCTGTGTCCCCTTCCCCCCCAACCCAATGCCCCCTTCCCCACCAACCCAATGCCCCCTTCCCCCGTGTTACCTACCCTGTGCCCACTTTTTCCCACCACCCCATGCCCCCTTCGCTGTCTTACCTACCCAGTGACCCCTTCCCCCCCACCAGACCCTGTGTCACCTTTCCCCCACCTACCTGTGCCCACGGCCTCGCCAAACCCCGGGCTTCCCCGTGCACCGATGTTACAGGGGTGCCTATGAGGGCCCCCCCTCCCGTGGCAAGCTATGTGCCCCCATTCCATCTGTGGGCGCTGCCCTGTCCCCGTCTCCCTTCCAGGGGCCCCCGGGTTTACCTGCCCAGGCCCCCCCATTCCCGCGTCCCCCACTGGACCGGCAACCTCCTCATTCCCAACACCCCACCCCTCTCCCTTCGCAAAGTCCCCTAACTCACCTGTTGTCACAACCCTTCTCCTGCGGCCGTATGACACTGTACTGTAGATAGCCCTGAGCAGACATCGGCGACATCCCCGACAGACATGCAGAGTCCAGAGGCCGCAGCCGCCACGGGACGGCAGGCGGGGCAGCGTACGCACTTCTCGCTGTCTCAGAGTACGGGCGCTGGTTCAGGACACTCTGGACCTCTGAGAGCCGCCATGTTCTTGTGGACGCCGGCCGATAGCTCAGCCCACATAGAGAAGTGGCACCCATCCAGGTGAGCTGCTGATGGGGCTGGGATGACGTCATCCCAGGTCCTACAGCGTCCCAGGTTCTGCAGCGAATTCAAAAGTGAAAAGCACCGGTCACAGGAGTGAATTGCAGTGGTGTATGGAAATTCCATGTAGCCTATTGTTCAATCTGGGACCCAAGGTATGTATGTGTGCAATTTCAGCCAATTCCGTTCGCCAGTCTAGGTGTCATTGCGTCCCCTTTCCAACCCCCCCCCCCCCTGACCCCTTTGCACCCACCCCCGCAACCCCGGCCTTGGCCTCCTCCCCTGCCTGGGGTTAGGAGCTAGGCACGAGAGGGCAATAGGGAGTTTGTGGCTTGCTATGCTAAAAAGTGTGTGGGATTGCAGAGCTGTTGGTATGAGTTGTGGTTTTGTGGGGTACCTGGCAAAAACGTATGTCTGCGGCTGTCTATCTGTCTGTCTCCTGTCTGTCTATCTATCTCCTGTCTATCTGTTAGAAAAAAAAAAACGTATGTCTGCGATTGTAACGAAAAGTAGCCTATTGTTCAATCCTGCCTAGGAACTATGTGTGTTGAAAATTTGAGCCAAATCGGTTGAGTGTTTTTTACGTGATTGAGGGACAAACATCCAAACATCTAAACATCCAAACATCCAAACACACAAACATTCAAACACATTTATAATATTAGTAGGATGGGGTCAGTGGGTTTCCATGGGTAACTGCTTTTAAAGCGGATTAGGTTTCTCTTTTCCCGGTTGCCATGTGGACCCGAGGATCAGAAAGCCGAACGCTAGTGTGAATCTAGCATCACTTTGAGAAGTAAAAGTCTAAAAGCAGAAAAGTTATAGAAACATGGCTAAACTAAATGTAAATGTGTAGATAGATAGATAGATAGATAAATAGATACAATTTTAAAAAAGGGATAAACACAATTTAATTTAGGTGACCGTAACCTATCTATCTGCAGGGCTCAGTTGGTATGCCGGGTTCTGGTGACAGACTCCATTTACAGTGAAAATATATATATATATTTTTTTTTTTTTTAATGTAGATTGCGAGCCCCACATAGAGCTCACAATGTACATTTTTCCCTATCAGTATGTCTTTTGGAATATGGGATGGAAATCCATGCAAACACGGGGAGAACATACAAACTCCTTGCAGATGGTTTTATGCCCTTGGCGGGATTTGAACACCAGGACTCCAGCGCTGCAAGGCTGCAGTGCTAACCACTGAGCCACCGTGTAGCCCCTCAGTGAAAATATATTGTTATTGTATAGGTGTTCCTCTGGTGGGCCCTTTGTACCCCAGTCTGATACTGGGTTTTCCCATTAGTGATATTAATAGAGGACGAATGTCTTCTACTGGACTGACCCCTGGGATCCCAGAGATCACAAGACCTGGGGCCCACAAGCTCTCCTGCTGCTTCTTGTGAATGGAGTGGAGGTCCGCATTTGTGGCCAAAGCTGCTTAATCTTCTAATGGACTATTGGAATAACTCCACACAGCTCCATTCACAACAAGCAAGCAAAGGAACTTATGGTCCCCATTCTCCTGATATAGAGGTACCAGGGGTCAGACCCCAAATGAGCAGACATTTATCCCTTATTCTGTAGATAGAGGACAAATGTCTACTGGAGAAAAAAACCCTTTAAGGCTTTCAATGTTAGAAGTAGAAACAAAAATAACAACAATAATGTTAATGATATAACTTAAACCAACGTCGATACTTTAAGAATTACAATCTTTTTATGACTCTCATATAATGTTATCAATAGAGTTAGAATTGGAAACTAATAGAAAGTAGAAAGCTTTTTTGTATTGTATTATCTGCTGTTTATTTGTTTCCTTTGGCTTGGCAATACTGCATATTTGTAGATAAATTTGCCAGCTTGCTTTTGGTTAAACGCCAAAGTTTGCAGCTGTGATATTGTAGCTCAGAAGTTTATTATCATCAGTGAACTGTTCCATCTTATTATTTATTAATTTATGAGTGAAGGGCTCATCGTGTGAAATTACTGACTGTTTCCTCACTTTTCATTGTTATCTATAACCCCAACACACACTCAAGTAACACAAACAGACAATTGAGCTGCTCATATCATCAAATAACATTTACTTGTTGACAATACTTTATGGCAGTAAAAAAATAGAAATGTTGCAAAGGGATTTGGATTTTGGATTTTTGAAACCTCTTATATTAAAAAGCCACTTTCCTAAGAATTTTTTAAATACCTTTTTACATACAATTTGCTACACAAATAAAAACGCAAAAAATAAAATAAAATTAAAATGTAGACTATCATGGTAGTCCTCACAAAACCGTCAAGGGATATTCTCTTCTGGGCATGTACTACTAAATCCGACTCTGGGACCCGCAGCTATATAGAGAACAGGGGTCATGGGGTCTCTATCTATCGGACATTTATGGCATATTCTGTGGCTATGGCCATTAATGCCCAGATAGGAATACCCCTTTAAAAATCCTGAAGGCCAGAGCAAACTATTGACAGTTACTGCTGCAATAAAGGGAAGAGCTTAATTAATTAATTAATTAATTATCATTATGATAGTAGGTATCATATTGTAATAACAGAATGACAGCTTTATTGTTCTCATAATAATGCCAGATAAACATGATGGGGAAATGATATAAAGTGGACAAAATATAGATAATAATGTACAGAATATACCATATGGTGTGAGCTTTTTACAGTATACCTGAAAGGTGGACCAAATGATACTGTTGTGACTTATTTTGGGTAAGCAGATGGCTATGCATGTGTTTGGCTATACCCCAGGTGTTTATACCAAATGTTGGCTTGGAACAAAGTCTAGTGCTGACATGTCTGGTATAGCGAATGGTCTGACAAAGCAAAAAATCCTCGATATAAAAGTATATTGTAAAAAACAAAAAACAAGTTATAATGGTCTCATAAGTAAAATAAAAATTAACTAAAGTTAAAGGGGTTTTCTGGGCAAGAAATGTTTTTTTTTTTTTTTTAAAAAAAGGTCTGTTAGTACTATTAATGAGTTAATAAATGCACCCAAATATCTTTAGCAGTGTTTTGAGTGATTTCTGGGTGTCTCTGGGAGCTCCTGGCATCACCTGCATTTGTTTACTTGGTTTAGCTTTCTGCTATATAACTTCCACGCTAGTTTCCTTTCATCTCCCCTCCCCTTACTCACTCCCTCACTCCCATACATACCCTCCCTGTCTCGCTAGCTATCCCGCCCACTACTAGCTCTTTCCACCAAACTCAGCCGACCCCCGACCCCATTATATTTACCTCTCTTCCTTCCAGGCTTCTTCCTACAGGACGGCTCCTCCCTCTTTTATGATTCTGCTGACGTGCGCAATAGTCCCAGCGCTGCTCTGTACTCGGTAGCCAGCGGTCCACCTCTACTGCGCATGCGTGGGAGCTACTCGTACACCTGCACAGTAAGGGCCCCGTGCACACGGAGTTAACGCAAGCGCATTTTAGCATAATACACGTGTAAATAATACACATTTAAAAATAACACTCCCATTGACTTCAATGAAATTTTTTACACATGTAAAAAAAAAACGACAAAATACATGTAACGTTTTTTGGTGCGTATTTTGACACGTTTTATACACGTGTAAAATATTTAATTGAAGTCAATGGGAGTGTTATTTTTACACGTGTATTATGCTAAAATGCGCTTGCGTTAACTCCGTGTGCACGGGGCCCTAAAGGTGGATTATCATCTGCAGAGCACAGAGCAGAACATGGTCTATTGCACGATCCAGCAGTCAGAAAAAAGGGAGTAGCCGTCCCGCAGGAGGAAGTCTTGAAGGAAGAGAGGTAATTATAATGGGGTGGATGGGGGGGGGGATAGTAGTGACGTTCCGTTTACAGGAAATGGATCATCACTGGATAACCCTAAAATATCTCTGGGGCAGGCACATGACCGCCCCAGGGATATGGGTAAACATAGATTTTTGATGAACTATGTAATTTGGAAAGTAGGCGGGGGAGAGGGTGTTCAGGTTAGTGTAGGAATTAGCTTTTATCCCAGACAACTCCTTTAACTGAAAAAGGGAGTGCTGCATGCCTAACCTAAAAACAAGATCAGAGGCACATCACCCAGTGGGGTGACCAGGAATCCAGTAGCCACAATGTGCTGAATTCTACCATGGACATTGGAGAACCTTATAGAAAAACCTCCATCTCTGCGTCACTTCACCAATCAGGACTTTATTGTAAAATGGCAAGATGAAAGACATTCTTCGGTAAAAGGCAAATAATAGCCCTCCTGGTATTTTTTGACTTTGCCCACAAACACTTAAAGAGAACCTTTCACCACCTTCACTAACTTTGTTTCTTTGCCTCCTTTGAATGGTGCCATTTCAATGATTTCAGAGCAATTAGAATTTTTCCTGTAGCCCCTCACTATTCCCAAGAAGTCCTGAGCTATTAGTGTAGTTAGTTTTGGTGCCTGATATGCCAGATTGGCCCTATATTATCAAGTGGATGTGTCAGGTGGGAGCAGATAATGGGGTGTTGTTCTGAGATTTCTGCCATTGTCTGCCACTGAATGGACAGTGTCAAAGCTATAGTATTCAAAGCTGTAGCTTGTTTTTTTTTTTTTTTTTTTTTTTTAAATAATTTAGTAAGGTTTGACAAACCTGATTTTCCTTTCTTATTTTGGGGATTTATGTGTAAATTGATGAGAAAAATCCATATAGTGAAGGAGCAACATAATAAAATGTGTAAACAGAGGAGGGGTCTGTAAATGGAAGTCCGGTCCTGCCGCAGCTGGAAACAGAGGACTGGGAAGAGGGAACTAGAGTTGTCCGTGACCCCTTCACCAGCACTGTTACACATGGAAAATATGTCGGACAACCCTATTAATTATCATAAGTTATATATGTATGATTTTTATAAAATTTACCAACACATTTAACGTGACACTAAATGAAACTGTTCACTAAATAACTGGAATTATCATACCAGGGACAGGGCATCTACACTGGCATTTTCATGAACCCTAATGAGAATCCTTCGCTAATTGGTGTCCTAATTAAAAATGAAAAAAGTAATGGAACGGTTTTAATGAACTTCTAGACGACAATATCACAGCTGTAGGTTCACAGGCACATGAAGAAGTACAAATCTTTATTTCCCTAAATAATTGAATTTGTACTTGTGAATGGCTGTCTGGATGTTGGCACATGTCGGGACTTCAATAACCATTTCCTCCGGCTGTTAATATGCTATTTAACATAAACAAGGCTTGAATTGTGAACCCATCTGTCTGGTTCTAAATAGTCACTTGAAAGTTTCTCTGACAGTCATTCGTTGTGTCGTAGCATTTCATCATTGTCCGTGCACTGATGTTGTATTTCATGAACTGATTCATAGTATAAAATTATTATGCGTCATGTTAAATGCAAATGTCCACAATTTATTAAACATGATGTCTACAATAATACATTTCTTGTTTGTATGATATACTGTGGAACTGTGCTCTTAAAACTGCAGATTCACTATTGTGAAGACACCATTTAGGATATATTGACATGCTGCAGTTTGTTTGCACATATTTTCGATGACTATTCTATTCAACTAATAGAGGCTTGTTCTGATAATATTACCGTACTTAACTTCTGACTGAAGATGCAATAATAGAGCTAGCAAACATGTATTAATATAGTTCTCAGACTTGGGTATGGATACTTATGGCCGCAACCATTTGGTGTTGGCTAAACTGAATGGAGCTGCAGAGCGAACACTAGGTTATACTCCAACCTAAAAATGTCAGCCAACACAGCAGTGATAACAAAAACAAGGCAAACATAGAATGTAGAACACGAACACAGACTCAAGTTTGTAATGAGGATACAATTTAGGAGTGGGATATATCACAGCACAAGAGCATGGCCTAGAACAGGGGTGGGCAATTAATTTTCCCATAGGGCCACATGAGAAATTGAAACACTTTTAGAGGGCTATGTGCGCCACAGCAAATTTAGCTCCACCCACTTCTATGTTGATTCTGGCCATTGTCATCTATTTCTCCATGGGCCCCCACACAGTATAATGCTCCTACAGTCACCCCCACTTTATATGCCTCCATATTATAATGTTCCCCTGCAAATGTCCCACAGTATTAAGTCCCTCTCCTTGTGTCCCAGTTTAAACTGGCAGAAACTAGAGGAGGACATAGAACTGGGGTAGCTGGAGGGGGACATTAAATAGTGGGGGTAGTTGACACCAAGAGGGCACTTCAGCGAGGATTGAGGTAGGGACAAAGTCAGGAATAGCCCCGAGTCAGGTAGTAATAATTTGACAAACTCGACTACTGGAGAAACAGACTTGGAACAAGGTTCGTTGGGGAAGGGTCCAGAGAAACAAAGGACCAGACAGACCCTTCCAGGGTTGTCCATATGTAACAGCGCAAAGAGCAATGTTTGTGACAGAGTGTGGGAAAAATTTGGGCTTGCTGTAAAAATCAGGGCAGATTCCTCTTTTGGAGTCCACCCACAACCTCAAGTAAAACAGGACCCAGGGTCGGTTGTACGTTAATGTATGGCGATTTTTAAAAAATATTTTCTTTCTTTCTCTGCTTTCAAAAATTCCTAAATTTCTTTTTTTTTTCTTTTTTTAAGAAGGTGAAACCCCCCCATAATTTTATCATTAGTTTTTGCATTTTGTTCCTACGGCATTCACTCTGCATTAAAAAATGACGCGGCAACTTTGTCCGGCATGTCATCCCAATTATGGCGATAGTCTATTTATATTGGCTTTATAATGTTTTTCTGCCCTTACTAAATAAACATAATTTTTCCAAAAATGACCGACTTTCCTGGGGTCACCGTATTCTGATGCTTATAACTTTTTTACTGTTTTGCTGATGGAGATATGTAAGGGCTCTTTATTTGCAGCACTATTTTTGGTATGTATGACTTTTTCATCACTTTTCATTGCTATATTTGGGGGGGGGGGGAATTGAGGTGACCAAAATACACTCATGTGCACATTGTGGTGTGTATTTTTTAACGGCTTTCACTGATACCTAATTTTTCTCTTTTGCTCGGCCTTTTGGCTCCCATGACAACCCCTGGACCCCACAATCTGAGGGTGGGTTAGGGGGTGCTTCAATTACACCTATAAGAAGCCACCAGTAATTCCATAGGTAAAATTGACATGCTGCAATTTCCAAAAATGCCACGGTTTTGGAAATCACAGTATTTCTGTTGTGGGTATTTCTCTGCAACGTCAGTTTTTTGGCAGTATATAATACCACCTATATCAGATGATATCTGTCTGTCCCATCAGCCTTGGCTTGAGTTTGTATTTTAATCTGGATTTGGAATAAATTTGAAGAGTTTTTCTTCAAGTTGGAATAAAGTTGAATGGCACTGGATTGTATTCCTTGTATCCTGTGTCCTGAAACCTATGCCTATGTCCTGAGTCTGAAACCTGCCTATATCAGGGTTGAATGATCTGGCCATCAGCATCATGACAGTATGTCTCCAAGTATGATGACATCTATGGTGTCTGTAGAGTTCAGTGTGCACACTAAACTCTATAGGCAGCAGAGTGGAGGGCTGACGTTTGTTGCCATTGCGCTATTGTCACTACAAGGGAGCCCTGGCCTTAGGATAGGTCATCAGTAAGTGATCAGCAGTGGTCCCACACCCAGGGCCCCTGCTGATCAGCTTATTGAAGAGGCTGAAATGCTTGTGTGGGCACTGTGACCTCTTCACTCTTTCATAGCAGCCATACTCTGTAATAACAGCTTTGTCCTACAGAAGTGAATGGGACACCATAATTACATCAAATGGGAACCTACATTCCTATTAATCTTGCAAAGTACATTTACAATGGTGCAAGTTTATCGTCCAGAACCAAGCAGTTTGCAATTATGTTTAAGTCCGTCCTGTATCCACCTTGATTGAATGCAATGCTAAAATAAAAATGTCGCATGCAGTGCCTTTTCCTTTAGAAACAAAGGATCAGAGCCACAGACATTCTCCATAGTGTCAGTGTGACCGAAATAAGTCTAAGCTGATGAGAAATATAAGGGGAAGTGAGGTCAAATGAAAGAAGAAGAAACCTAGAAAAGGTGAACTAGATATTATTTTATTCTTTATTAGGGAAGAATATGCAAATCTGACTTCCATGATGTAATTAGGAAGTCAGTGCCTCAAGTATGCACACCAATAGAGGGCGCTGACTGAGAATGTGCAAGTCTATCTTCCATGATGTAATTAGGAAGACAGAGTCTCAGTCAAGCAAAACCTATAGAGGGCGCACCCTTTAACATCATGCCGACCTTCTCAAAGGCCTTTATTTGCAATGTTGTTGGGATTTAACCAGATACAGTCTTCTCAGCCAAGGACAGAAGTTTTGATGTACTTGCATCTCGTCAGCTTGGCGCAGAGAGGACTGCGCCAAGCTGACGAGACTTCCCATGTTCCTTTGCAGTGGAGCGCTCATGGCTTAATAAGACTCCACACACCTATATGGTGGTCTCTCCCTATGGAGTGACGATATCCCCTTAACCCTGTTTAAACCTCTCACCTCTGCCAGATCAGTCCTCTCTGCGCCAATCTGACGAGATATCGAAACAGCTGTCCTTGGCTGAGAAGACTGTATCTGGTTAAATCCCAACATCATTGCAAACAAAGGCCTCTGAGAAGGTCAGCATGATGATAAAGGGAGCGCCCTCTATAGGTTTTGCTTGACTGAGACTCTGTCTTCCTAATTACATCAAGGAAGATAGACTTGCACATTCTCAGTCAGCACCCTCTATTGGTGTGCATTCTTGAGGCATTGGCTTCCTAATTACATCATGAAAGTCAGATTTGCATATTCTTCCCTTGTTCCTTTGCACAGTGGAGCGCTCATGGCTTAATAAGACTCCACACACCTAAATGGTGGTCTCTCCCTATGGAATGACGATATCCCCTCAATTCTTTATTAGGTGAATTTGGTTACAACAAGCAGATTATTCAGTCCTTACTCGGTCATGTTTATGGGTAATCCCAGGGATTTTTCCATTTTAACAGGTCAAGGCTATGCTGCTAGGATATGAATGGTGAAGTTAACAGACAAAACCACCGCTATTGATGTGACACTAACCCACACTGGATAGATCCCTCCAAGACAGTTGGAACACAAAAATTGATGGTATGGTGTGGTATATGGGATACAAAGATAGTGGGCCATTCTTCATCAATGGAAACCTCGATGTCACTGGATATCTGAAATTGCTACATGATGATGTTTTTCCCTCTTTATGCACTGAAGCTGGCACGTTCCCTGAGTTGTTCCAGCAAAATGGTGCACATTATGAGTGTCACATCCGAGCATTCCTAGATGAACAGTTTCCTGGAAAGTGGATTGGTCATCGTGGGCCAGTTGAATGGCCACCAAGGTCTCCTGATCTGACCCCCTTAGACTTTTATCTTTGGGGTCATCTGAAGGCAATTGTCTATGCTGTCTATGCTATGAGATGTGCAGCATAAGCCTGTGCTAGCATTTCTTCTGCGGTGTTGCTATCAGTGTGTCAAGAGTGTAAGAGGAGGGTTGCATTGACAATCCAACACAATGGGCAGTACTTTGAACACATTTTATAAGTGGTGATAAATTTGTAAATAACTCATGAAAGAATAAAGTTTCGTTAAAACCAAGCACACCATTGTTTTTCTTGTGAAATTCTCAACAAGTTTGATGTGTCAATGAAACTCTGCCCATTGAAAAACTAAAGTTGGATCCAAAACGGCCACCATGGTCACCATCCATCTTGAAAAGTGTTCCCCCTCCCATATGCTAATGTGCCACAAACAGGAAGTTGATATCACCAACCATTCCAATTTTATTTAGGGCTCATTGTTCATAATAGGTCATGGTCACAGATTATCTACCCCCTCCCTGCACAATGACCTTTCCACAGGTCATAGAGCATGTGTAATGTCTCTGCCTGTTCGGGTCACTGCGCCACCCTCTGCTCGCATGCTTTGCAGACCCCCGAGTATAAAGATGGCGGACCGGGAGAGGTAAGGGAACATAACAAACAGTGTTACTTACCTCTCCACGATCCTGCCAGGCCTCCGTCATTCGTGTCTGACGTCTCTGATGTCACATGACCCGGGTCTGCTTCCCTGGTCATGTGACGTCCGGCGTCATTAAAGCAGGACAAAAGCAGCGGCCGACAGCCTAGGAGCCGGGGAACAGGTAAGCAACTGTTGTTTTTTTTTAAATGTTTTTATTCCCCCGGGTCACCGATTATTATACTCTGGGGTCTGAAAAGACCCCAGAGTATAATAATTGTTTATGGGTGTCCACAGTAGGACGTAATACTGTGCGCTGGGGACACTATTGGGGTTAATACTGTATGCAGGGGACACTATTGGGGTTAATACTGTGTGCAGGAGACACTATTGGGGTTAATACTGTGTGCAGGGGACACTATTGGGGTTAACACTGTGTGCAGGGACCACTATTGGGGATAATACTGTGTGTGCAGGGGACACTATGGGGGATAATACTGTGTGCAGGGGCCACTATTGGGGATAATACTGTGTACAGGGGCCACTAAGGGACATAATACTGTGTGCAGGGGCCACTAATGGACATAATACTGTGTGCAGGGCTTACTAAGGAACATAATAGAGTGCGGAGGAGGGGGTTGGTCGGGGTCTTTGGCGTCGGTTAGGGGGGGGCCCATGTCAAAAGTTCGCCACGGGGCCCCGCCATTCCTAGTTACGCCACTGGTTGCGGTTATGGAAGTTGCAGCATGCCAATTATACCTATGGACAGGGCCGCCACCAGGAATTTTGGGGCCCCATACACCCTAAGTGACTGAACCCCCCTCTGCCATTTTAACACTACTTTATTTTGTGACATACCAATTATGTATTACCTCCCAACTTTTGAAGAGTAGAAAGAGGGAGAAAAACAAATTTAGCTCCGCCCACTTTTCTGTTGACTCCACCCATTCTCATTCATTTTCATGTGCTCCCACACAGTATAATCCTCCTACAGTCACCTGTAAATTATATGCCTCCCCTCCATCTCTCCCCCAGTTTCATATACACCCTTCATCTGCCCCTATTTTTATGTCCCCCTCTCCATCTCTGTCCCCAATTTCATGCCGTTCTCCCCCTTTCAACTGCCCACAGTTTCATGTCCCCCCATCTCTGCCCCAGTGTCATGCCGTTCCCCCCTCATCTGCCCCAGTGTCATATCATTCCCCCCTTCATCTGCCCCAGTGTCATGCCATTCTCCCACTTCATCTGCCCCAGTGTAATGCCATTCTCCCCCCTTCATCTGCCCCAGTGTCATGCCATTCTCCCACTTCATCTGCCCCAGTGTAATGCCATTCTCCCCCCCTCATCTGCCCCAGTGTAATGCCATTCTCCCCCTTCATCTGCCCCAGTGTAATGCCATTCTCCCCCCTCATCTGCCCCAGTGTAATTCCATTCTCCCCCCTTCATCTGCCCCAGTGTCATGCCATTCTCTCCCCACCCCCTTCATCTTCCACAGTATCATGCCGTTCCCCCCCTCCCCTTCATTTGCCCCCCAGTTTCATGGGCCCCCTTCATTATATTACACAAAACAAACACTTATTTACACTCACCCTTCCTTCCATCGCCGCTCCTCTCTCTGACGCTCCTCTCACTCCACTGACGGGTGTAAGCGCGATGTGACGTCATCACATCGCGCCTACACACGCCGAAGCCGGGCGCAGCATTAAAGCAGGAGCTGAGCTGAGCTGAAATCGGGACAGGCAAGTGGGCCCCGGCACTTGCCCGATTATACTACAGTGACGCCGGCCCAGGGCACAATTGCTGCTGCGGGCGCCAGGGGGCCGGCCAAAACCGGGCCCCCCCCCCATTTTTCAATTTGGCCGGGCCCCTGACGCCAGTAGCGGTAATACTGGCCAATCGGCGGCCCTGCCTATGGAAACGCCAGCAGTTTCCCTTAGGTATAATGGAAGCAGAAAGTCTACAGAGGAAACTTCTGCGAATTTTCTGTGAAAAATCATCGCCATCATGTTTGTTTCCACTGCGCCACATGGGGCCTTAGCCTAAATAACACATTTCATTTCAACTTTTAACCTTTTCCTGCCGCAGCCATTTTTGATTTTTGTTTTTCGCAACTCGCATTCCAAAAGACAAAAGATTTTTATCTTTGCATTCACAAAGTTGTATGAGGGCTTATTTATGTGGGACAAAATGTATTTCGTAATGGTATCAATGGTATGACATTATAGAAAACTACATTTTTGGCATTTTCTTAAAGGTCTAATTTCTGCGGATTTCACTGCGCAGCCAACCTTTTCTTTACATTCTTTAGGTCAGCACAATCACAGTGATACCAAATATATATATTCTTTGTAAAAAATGCCAAAAATTAGATTACTTGCCATATTCTGACATTCTGGCCTGTAATTTGTTTTATGTTTCTGTGTACGAACATGTGTAAAATGAATTTTTTTTTGCAGGACAAGATGTTTTTATTTATAGCATTTTGGAGAATGTTTGTAGGAGACCAGAAATACAGACCTCCGGCATGGTAAGGATAAGGCCCCACATTGCGGAAATGCAGCTTTTTTTGTTGCAGATTTTGCTGCGGTTTTTTGAGCCAAAGCCAATAATGGCTACAAAAGAAATGGAAAATATATAGGAAGTTCTTATACTTCTCAATTCTGCTCAAACCACTCCTGGCTTTGGCTTAAAAAACTGCAACAAAATCTGTAACAAAAAAAGCTGAAGTGGGGCTTTAGCCTTAAGCGGATGAAAATATAATTTTTTAGAGAGTGTGTTCAAGTGCACAAGGGTATGTTTATAAAGCTGAGGCCCCATGTCGCGGAAATGCAGCTTTTTTGTTGCAGGTTTTGTTGCGTTTTTTTGAGTCACAGCGAGGAGTGAATGGAGCAGAAGGGAGAAGTATAAGAACTTCATAGATATTACCCATTAATTTTGTAGCCATTCTTGGCTTTGGCTCAAAAAACTAAATCTTCAACAAAAAAGCTGCGTTTCCGCAAAGTGGGGTCTCAAACTAAGGGTCAGATTTGCTTAGGCAAAAGTCAGAGAAATCCTTCGAGAGGTGGTGGGAAAGGGGTAGAAAAAACTGATTTCATACTAGGGTTAACAGCTGCCTTATGCCTAGTGTTTATACTGGGTGATGTAGTCTGATCTGCTGTTAGGGGACAGCGTGGCTCCTAATAATGTCAGGAGCTGTGCTGCTCACTTGTAGTACAATTTGTATCTGTAGGGTTTGGTACTACGGCACTGCCCTATTTAAAGGGATTCTATCATTAGAATCCCGTTTTTCACTAAGCCCATGTCGGAATAGCCTTATGAAAAGCTATTCTTCTCTTACCCTTAGTATTCTTCTCCGCTTTGCCGTTCGGTAGATATTCCGGTTTTCATTGTTATGCTAATGAGTCTCCAGACAGCACTGTGGGCGTCCCCTGTGCTGCTTGCAAACTCTCAGTGCCTCCATCTTCTTCTCCACCTCTTCTCCCCAACACCGTCACCTCTTCATCCAAAAGTGCTGACTGCGCATGTCCGTTGGCCATTTTCCTGTGGCCGAACGGGAGAAGCCACAGGAAAATGGCCGACGGACATGCACAGTAGGCGCAGAAATTTTCTTGTGGCCAAAGTGTACAGCTAATGAGCAGTACAACTCCTTACACATAAACATTAATAGGATTTGCACTGTCCTCACACAGCATATCAGCAGGGGTCCCAGGTGTCGGACCCTCACAAATCTAATATTGATGACCTATCCTAATACTAGAAACTGAATAACCCCTATAAAGCTCCAGGGCCCCAATGCAAGTTCCATGACCTGCCCCCCACAGCCACCAAATGCCATTACTACTGGTATCTTTTTTTTGGCAGAGAGGCCTTTGAGCCTCCTTTGGCACCAGGGTCCAGGTATGGCTGCTACCTCTACACTGCCTACAGCTACATCCATTCATGTCCACATACACTACTTATTTATGCTCACATGCAGGAATAGTAGAGGACCAATAGGAGGTAGTTTAATACTCTGCCCATGGGTAGTCATAGATTCCCTCTAGTACCATGTTTAGCAAACTTTATTGCCTAGAAAATCCTTTAAGATTTTTGAAGGAAATATCAATTTACCAAAGTGCTACCTATTTAGCTACATCTATCATCCAGTATAAACACTCCACATTTCCATGCAATAACATGTAAACCGTTCTAAACTAAAAGAAAAAAGCAAATACTTTGTCTACTTGATCATCTGCAGCCTATTTCATCTTGCCGTGGAGGACTACTGAGACCGGCTTTCAAGAAGAACTAGGTTTAGAGGACTAGAGGGACCAGATGTTGAAGTCTATTAATCCACAAGAACATAGTTCCTGACTTATTCCAATTAACACAAATGAAGTAAAATGTACTGGAAAAGATATTTATACATCTCCTTCATTGTTATACCGAAGAATTGAAAAACAGTACATCACATCTTCAAGAGAGGAGAATTAATACTACAAGTAATACCCTTCAGACAAAACCATAAGTACATTAAAGCCTATTAATGTATTCCTTGAAGAAAGTCGGCTGCTGAATACAAATCCTACATTCTAGTTGGCAGCCACCTTGTGAACCTACATTACAGAGAGATATCCCAGAAGCACATGTTTGGAAACATCTTCCTTTATTTGAATTGATGCAGTATAGTATAATACCGTTTTATCCTCTGATGTCCCCTTTTCATAGGATTGTAAGCCTCACTTCATCATAAGATGATCTGATATGCATGCAAGGGATTACAGTTTCAAGAAAGCTACTGTAACTTTCCATGTTAACTGACAGAGAAGAGTTTTTGTACATTTGTAAGGAAAATCACTGAAAATTCGGTCTTGGTTAATTTGCTTTTCTGTTTATTTTTATCTAATACTTAGAGATAAAAAAACAATTCCTAGATATGAGGTTACTATTGTATACATTGTGGCAAACTATATTAAATATTCATAAACTTTTAGCTGCATATACTTTATCATAGGGAAGGGAAAGTCAACTTCAGAAGTATTACTGGAGAACGGATTGCTTTAGGGGGTGCAACGGATGCAGTCCCACCTGAGTCCTGGCTCTTGGAAATTTCAAAGACCCCTCTGTCGAATAAGAAAATAGCAGTATTATACTTTTTTGTTTACCGGATTATATATATAAGCCGACCTGAATATAAGCCAACCCCCCTAATTTTACCACAAAAGCCTGGGAAAACTTATTGACTCGAGTATAAGCCGAGGGGGGGGGGGAAGGGGTGGGGTGTGGGGGGGGTATGCAGCAGCTACTGGAAAATTTCAAAAATTAAAATGGTCGGAGTCTTTGGGTGCAGTAGTTGCTGGGTGCTGGGGAAGGGGGGGGGGGGGCTGTTTTGGTTGTCTGTCTGCCCCTTCCCCGAGCTTGAGGACTGTTTTTTTTTCCCCCCACGAGGAATTCAACCTGGCTGAATATAGGGTATCTGCAGTGCTCCTACTAACCCCTTCCTGATGGAAGAGGAGTACTGCAGACCCTATATTCAGTAGATCGGGCACTTTCAGACACAGGGATACCTAATGTATATGTGTGTCACAGTAATTTTCTACTTTTATATGTATTCTAGGGAAAGGAGTGATTTAGAACTTTTATATATTTTATTTTTTTATTATATTTTTTAAAGCTTCTTTTTGGTTTTTTTCGCTATTTTATGGGAGGTTCTATACATTCATAGACTCGCCCTCCTCCCAAAAAAAATGAATAATTTTTTTTTTTTTTTTGCTTGACTCGAGTATAAGCTTTTTCAACACAAAAACTGTGCTTAAAAATTCGGCTTATACTCGAGTATACACGCTCATATAGAGCTCTCAATCTACATTTTTTTTCCGTTTCAGTATGTCTTTGTGGTGTTGGAGGAAACCCACGCAAACACAGGGAGAACATACAAGCTCCTTACAGATGTAAGGCAGGATGGCAGGATTCGAGCCCAGGACTCCAGTGCTGCAAGGCTGCAGTGCTAACCAGTGAGCCACCATGTTGCCCCATTTTTATACATCTTTAATACTATACAAGAGAAAAGTAAATAAAATGCTACTTAGGGCAACCTCTTTGACATTTTCTAAAGATTAAGAGACCGGAGGGTCCTGTTGAGGATGTCTGCTAAAACTTTTTGTGTGGCCATATGTAAACCGGCCACTGCAGTTCACCTTACCTGGGCACACTAGTCCCGCAAAAAATGTAGAAAGATATAGTAAAATTGATTGGACTAGAGTTAGATCCCAATGAAGAGACTAGTCCATGTCCATAACATGTAGAAACCTGAAAACACTTACAACTGAATAACTCTAGGGTTAAACTATTGCATAAACATCCCTTAGGAAGTTTAGAATCAGGAAGAAAATCAATAGCGCAATCATATGATCTATAAGCCCGGGTTCACACGGAGTATTGTGGCTCGTCATTTGGTACGTACACGCCGCTGGATCTTTTGCGGGCCGTATACGCTCCCATCATTTTCAATGGGAGCCGGTACCGTACACATGGCGCTATTTTGCGGCCGCCGCAAAATCACGGCCGCAAAATAGCGCGGCGCATACGATCTCCGCTCCCATTGAAATCAATGGGAGCGTGTACGGCCTGCAAAAGCTCCCGCGGAGTAGATGTGCCACATCACGTTACACCGTGTGAACTCTCCCTAAGGCAGAAGCAGATCAGCCCCATACATAGAAAAGACATCTGCAAAATCTTGAATATAATAACAGAACAGTAACAAAAGCAATGTCTGAGATATACAATATTCGAAATATTCTAAATTCCATTTAACCACGTCCTCCTGTCTCCATTGCATAATAGGATTATGCGTCTGTGACCAAGGAAACCCCAAAACTAACTGTAGGTAAATTCTCAAGTACTAAGACGTAAACAATAGTCACCAGAATTGTAATAACAATTATACGTTGAGAAAGAGGTGTGCTATTAATTGTGGTCACATTGACTGAACTCGCAAGAGGTATCAAAGGTATAGCTAACGTCTGAGTAACCTGAAAGTTGGCGGCTGAACCACACTCAACCAAAGTGTTACCAGGAATGACATTATCACGTAGAAGAATTTTAACTGGTAAGAGAATTTTCTTTTTGGAGATGATGGGAAATATCTGACTAACGCTGTAGTCTTCCTGAAACCGGATACTTGGAACAGTCTTTAGGAACATGACCAGCATCTCCGCATTACAAACATAGAACCTGATGTCTCTGAATTAATCTCCTGTCACCAATCAACATAGTGGATCCTAGCTGCATAGGTTCTGGGCATGACTGAGGAGTGGGCTCAAATGGTGTTAGAGGAGCAGAAACCAAAGATTGAACTTTCTTTCACATAAACACCAATCTAAACTAATTGCAAGTGTCATGACCTTGCGCTATGATAAGACCTCCCTGAGGTGATAAAGTCTTTTATAGATAAGCCTTGAAGAAATTAAGAACAGAGAGTTGGATCATTCCACTGAGATTGAACTGACCACCTTCTGAACTAAGATCAGTAATCCGCAACAGGAAGGCGGCCATGGTGGAGGGAAAGTAGGTTGGGTTCAGCCATGGTTGTAAGATCAGGTTCACCACAGATTAGACCTAGAGCAGTGAAGAACCAGTCCACAGAAAACAGTTCAGGATCATAGAGTTTTAATGAAAAGGCCCATGCTTGAAAGTTTCCCTGCAGAAGAGAAGCAATAATGACAAACAGCAGGAAGCTTATCACCTGAAGTATGGGGTTGCAGACAAAATAACTATCTGAAACTATTCTGGAAGGTAGAAAAAGATTTTTGTTCACCAGAAAACATGGCAGGAAGATTATTTTGCATTACATGGGAACAACGGATACAAATGTAACTTGAGGTTGTGAACTCTCCTGCTATTGAACCCTTGACCACCTGGGTAATTTCTTGCATCTGGTCGAGTTTTTGCATATGTTCCATAATGGAAAAAATAGCAATTATAGGCCTGCTATTCTGTTATGATAATGTCTCTGGAAAAAATAGAAGAAATTTCAGGAACTGACAATAGAGAAGAGTGGAACTAGCTATTTAAATTTCACACAGTGTTGAGAAATAGATCCCAAGAAATCAGAAAACAAGAGGAGTTCCAGTAACAAGCCAAAGGTCAATATAGAGCAATCCAGCACAAATGATCAGGATATGGACCCACACTAGGTACAACCAAATAGCAGACACCTGGATGAGCAGAAGCAGGGTTTACATATCTCTCCATAGCTGATAACTGTATCAGAGAAGAGAACTTAAGACTACAGAAACTTTAAAGCAACAGCAGCTGAACTTAGATTCCTGACAACAGCGTCTTCTGCCAAGGAAATCTCTGCCTGAATGTGGCTTAGGATCCGGGCTTAGACCATTTGCCTTGGGGTTGTCTGTACTGAGACAACATATTCATAGCATGGTCCCAATTTTGGCTTAAGTATGGTACAAACCATTCCAAACACTCCTACAAAATAAAATGATATAGAATTAAGTTTGGTGGTGGTAGACTCCATTTAACTAGGATATATGTTGACATTCAATTTTTCCAGCTTGTATGCTCTCCAGCTTCACTACAAGGTTTACTACAACTACCCATCACACATGAATTTTGGAGAGGAGTTAGTTAAGGACCATTCGTTGGGAATATAGCAGGTAGTAATAGAGGGGCTTTACTGGTAATGATCTTGCATATGAACCCAGTAAAACGTAGACTATTCAGAGCTTTTCTGCTATGCAGCCTTCCTCAGTGAGAGGTCATGGTCTATATGCAGCATTTAATGGAGGATTATAACATGACAGAATTATTTTCATCATTATAGAGCAATTCCCTTTAAAATTGCAATTTAATTCTTCACAATCTGCTCCACGAGTAGTCACATATTGTACGGTATTATAGTAATCCACACTGTACTAGTGCAGAGCTAGGGTCACACGGTCCAGGACTCTGGATCTGCATAGTCAACAAGCTGATCAAATCTAGTTTATGCCAAATCTAGTTAACAGATTGCAAAAAATGTATAACACGTAGTTAAAATAACTGGTGCCCTCCTTCTTAAAAGGAGTCTGTTAAGTGCAATATACCCCTCAAACCAATTATAGTATGTAGGAACAGCAGCATACCTTTGTGGCCACAAACAGATGAATATTAGAAACCATTTTGTTTCTATGGATATGCAACCCGTGCAACCCATTGGAGAGAACCAAGGATGAGAGTTGTAGTAGTTGTCAGCAGTGGCTAGTAAACATTCAACCAATTCCTCCAGCTAAGTAGGGTAGTGATGAGGGGGCCTGCACAGTACCTAACGGTGAAAGGTCACCTCCAGTTGGTGGCAGCCTTCAGCCTCACTGAGTCAGGTGATGGCCACCCATGATGGTAGTTGTGGGAATAACTCAGGAGACAGCAATGGAGGCAGATGGTGTAGGTTAGGGTTGGCGTTAGCACCCGACAAACCTGGGCAAGTGGTGGAACCCCAAGATCCTTAGGGGACCCACTTGGCTGCTGGGTGCTGACTGGCTCACTTTAGCCTGTTCCTGCTTGTGCCCACCCCTGCCTTCCCTTCAGGGGTCTCCGTGTGTCCCATATCACGTCGATGATGCTGAACAACATCAGGACATCATTGACAGTGACGTGATTTGGAACACACGGGGCCGCGTGGACGGCGGAAGGGGAAGCAAATGCGGCCATGGCAGGAGCGGTGATTAGTACATAAGGCTGCTGGCCCACTGCAAGAGTATTTATTGAGGGAACCTCGCTAGATTCATCTTGCAGGATTCACCTGGTGGTTTTGTTTGGACCTAATGCATCTGAACTGCAACTGCTATTATTATACTGTGGGGTCTCTTCAGACCCTAGAGCATAATGATTGGGGAGGCCCAGGGGAGGTTAGCAAACTTTAAAACCAGTGTTACTCACCTCTCCTGGGCTTTAATGGTACTCCCTTCTGTCTTCAATGATGTCACAGACATCACGTGGGTCAGGCTAGCATCATGATGTATAATGACGCTGGCTTAACCCACATCTGTGACGTTACTGAAGAGGGCCGATGAGAGCAGGTAATTGTGCCAGAGTCCAGGAGAGGTGAGTAACAATGGTTTTTATGTTTGTCACCTTTCCTGGGCTCTAATCATTATAATCTAAGGGCAGAAATTACAGAGGAATCCAGATATCCAGCTCAAATTCCTCTTTACTTTCCGACACCTGACCAGGTTCTATCTACATGAATGCAATGGACTGTATTACATTCCACTCCAGTAGGTCTGCCTCAGTAAAAAACACCCAATTTTGGTTGTTTTTTTTGCTGTGGTCTGTATGAGTTGCTCCAAAAGAGGTCCACTAAGTCTTTGGTGCCCAAGGGCCTACACAAACCTGTTGCCGGCCCTGGTGCAGTTGCAGCGATATGATGGGATGTCCACTGTAGGATGAGGGTATGAGTCAGTTAAAGGTTTCTCAGTAAGCAATTCCCAGTATATAGATGTCTGAATAGCTTCAACTTCTGTATATCTATGTTCTATGGCTAAATAAATAAGTCTCAAGAATGTCCTGTCTGCATGTGAAGATGCGGGGCTTAAACTGTGAGTCTCCTGGAGAACCTCAACTTCTCCTGTCTCTGGCAATGACTTTTGTTCTCCTCTCAGTAAGCTAATAGCAATGTCTCTTCCCTGTCTCAGGGCTGCAGCAGTAATAGAGATGGGCAATAGCTCCTGCTAGCAGAAACGCCACACTCTCTAGTGGCTGGAACAGACTATGAGGTGACTCAAAGTCTTCTCCATTTCCCCAGCCAACCGTAGGCTGGGCTGGACCATAGCTCTCCCAAAAGTAGTGGTTTGTGGTTTCTCTGCTACCCAGTCCCCTCTTCATTCCTGTAAAATGACTGTCAGTGTCTCAGTCTACTCTATACACACTGTGCGGTGGGAATCTGATATAATCCGTCATTCTCTTGGATGGGGACTGTTAGACCTCCAAAGTGCAATGGTGGACATTTTAGAGAAATGAAGAGTGGACTGGAACCTAGAGGAACTGCACCTGAAATACTAAAAAGACGCACACCAGGCATTTTACCTTAATATTTATGGACTGTGAACCGGACTATCCCTCTAAAATAGCATTGAGCAAGTAAAAAATACGAGCAATTTTTAGTATGTCCAACCCCATATTTTGTGAAATATTGAGGGGAGTTGCTTTTAATTGTCTTTCTTAAAAATATCAGAATTCAATTTGTATGTGAGCTAAGAAAAAAGGTGTGATGATCTAGAAACATAAGATCTGCGGCCTCTTAGGCCTTATTCTTGTACATTCTCAGCCTTGTAATAGCCAAATTACATCCAGTGTAGCATCAGTTTTTTTTCACCGACTCATTGACTTTCAGTGGCAGACTCTAGTAGTCCATAAAAATAGAGTTTGTTTCCTACCCATGAGCAAAAATAATGTATGCGTTACTTTTTTATTGAGCATGGACAGCATACATCCAAGCATCTTGTTCACGTGAATAATACACTGTCTACCAATAAGTATTTGGACCCCTGTGGTAGAATAGAAAAACAACATTTCTTCATATACAATAGTTGGTAGAGCCCAGCAGATGCTTCCTTATAGATGGTATTGATCGACACAATACTCCTGGAAGCCTGGTGAAACTCCTGGTGTATGTGAGCCATCGGTTGGGTGCGGTTTCTCTGGCCAGCACTCGTCGGTCTCTATCTCCCAGTTTCGGGGGTCTGCCGACTCGGGGCACATTCCGACAATCACCGTTCACCTTCCACTTTGTAATTACATAGGTTACTGTCGATTTTGGGTAATTTAGTTCACTTGCTATGTCGCTTAAGGATCTACTATTTCTGTGGTACTCCACAATTACCCCTTTCTCGAAATCGCACAACTCTGCACTTCGTTGCATCTTGCATGCGACTAATGCCAATGCTGTTTCCTATTTAACAGCGGAAGGTGTGACGTACATCACGACCGCAGATATCTTCATTTGCATGGGTGTCCAAATACTTATTGGTAGACAGTGTACCATAGAATCTCTGGGGTCCAATATCAAAAGACCTATAAAAGTCGGGTGTTGCAAAATAGTGCAGCTCGGATGATGACCATAAACGGAGACGCAGTCCAACCACTGATGAAAATGCTTTATTTTGGACTATGCATTTCACCTTGGAACCGGCGCTTTATTAGGTTCACAATAATATAGACAATTTCTAAATGAAATACAATGGCCAAAAATCCAAATTCATATATATCATATAACCAATTAAAAGTAAAAATGAATCCTACATGGGTATATTGTATGTATGGATTTAGCTATTTGTTGTAATTACATTGCCATATAGATGTGTGCTGCTGCTGCTGCTGTGTTAGATGTCATGTTATCTCTGGCTGACCTCTGACCTATGTCATGTCCTTGCAGAAGGTTACTTTTATTTTTTTTCAATGATGTTATTGAGGGTCTGTCATTATTATTGTGACCCCGATGGCCGGTGTGAGTGTGAAACGTGTAGTTTGAAATAAACATTTCCATCTCAGTGACTGTTCTGTATCTCTTTAAATGGTCGTCATCCGAGCAGCGCCATATAGCAAAACCCAGCTTTTCCAGGTTCTCTGATGTTCCTTTACAGATTGCGGTCAGGATCAGTAGGGTGAAGGCTGCAGTTGGTCAAATGCTATTGGACTGGTATCCACATGGTATTACATGACTGTTGTATCTCTTGGTACACAACTAAGTCTGGTGAGCTTGCATTTGTCTATCAGTAGTTATCATTGTCCTTGGATTCTTCACAGCACCATCCTGTTTTGTTCTTCTTTCTGGGGTCTAGGAGTCACTGCTTTATCTTTCTGTACTACGGTATGTTCTCTATCCTCATATATCACTGCCCTAGGAAACAGATGCAGGGACCTTATGTATACATCTCATCTACCAGCTACACAAGCAACATAGCCAGATTTATAAGAGAAGTTTTCCTGCCCCCTACTGGTGCACATAGTGAATTCCATGTATTTCAACATCTTTAGCTTTAGTATTTTTTATTACTTTGTCTTTTGATGCTTTTTGCACTTATTCTCAAAGGCCTTTAGTTATATGGCCTTAATAGAGACTTTCTAACACCTTTTCTCTCTATGTACATCTTTGCTATAAGTACACTTATTTTCGGAAAATACATTTTACTTTTACTTAGTGTCTGATACTAACTTAAAGGGGATGTCCAGGACCCAGATGTCTCCTAATTTCTACACCAATGAAATACTCTTGTCAGTGGAATCAAACTCGTTATACATTGTTACATGAAACATAATAATTTACGCCTAGCTCTTCATTCCTTGCCCCTCTACTGTGTGGACTTCTTCACTGCGCCATTAGCTACGCTCTGCTCTCCTGTATTGGCAATGTTAGCTGTTCACCCTCTGTATAATGCATGTTCTCCACAGACACGTATCCAGGGGTTCAGCATGGGGGGAGGGAAACACGTCCAAGAGAGTCCAAAACTCAAGTATGCCAATATTATCACTATTATGGCGATCATATAGTGGTAGAGTTTTGATTTTCCTTACTTATACAGCACCATCATATTCCACAGTGCTTTACAGAGATACTGGTAACACTGTCTTAAGTATATCTTTGGACTGTGGGAACCCCTACAAACTCAGGGAGAACATACAAACTCCTTGCATACTGGATTCGAACTTAAGACTCTAGCGCTGCACGGCATCTTATCTGCTACTTGTTTTAGACACAGACAACTTTGGCTCCTCACTTTTCCAAGCACCTAAGCCACATTTTCCTCAACTATACAAAGCCCCCATCCTGCTGCTACCCCAATTATAAAATGTATAAAATAAACACCCCATGTGCCTTCTTATATTAGTAACCCCCCTAAATAGTGGCTTTTATAATAATGCCCTCTGTGTGGCCTCTAATTAAAGGGGTTTTCCAGCTCATTTTTATTGATGACCTATTCTCAGGATCCCCGCTGATCAGCTGTTTGTAGAGACCACAGCGCTTGTGCAAGTGACTGAATCCTCTGTTTACATGGTATCATTTGTTTTATAGCGGCAGTGTGATGTAGCTACAGCCTCATCCTATACACTTTTATGGAAAGAGGCTATAATTACATTGCACAGAAGGTGTGTGAAACGGTCATAGTGATGGCACGTGCATCATGGACCCTTCAAACATCTGATCAGCACAGGTCCCAGGTGTCAGAAACCTGCTTATCTATTATTGGTGTACAATTCTAAGGATAAATCATCAATAAATGCGAGCTGGAAATCCCATTAATCTCCCCTTATGTTATGCCCCTGATACCCCCTGAGAAAGTACTGCCCCCTAATATTAATAATGAACCCTTCTAAAAATCGTCCCCCTTTATATTTATAATACCCCCTAATGACCCCTTATATAGATTATGCTATTTGATGAAATTTATAATGCCCTCTAATGATGCCACTTCATCTTATTATTGCCCCCCTAATGCCGCTTTAGCCCCCCAATTGCCCTAACAAAAAGAATATACTCCCCTGCCTCCAATCCTATGATGTACTTAGCCGCCACCACCTCCTCTTTTTCTAAGCCTGCATCCTACAAGGCACAGCGGGAACGTCTGTGTCCTAGCATATGAGGTGCCATGCTGTCCCTGGAAACTGACTTGCTCGTGGTCACAACACCTTGTAGAGCGCAGGCCTGAAGTGGCTTCGACTTACAAAGCAATGTCAGAATGGACCACTTGGGAGTGGAGATGTTAGCAGTCATTCCAGAGAAGTGAATGGGACAAAATTAAAATTACGCTGCATGTGTAAACAGTGAAGAGGCACAAACCCTGAGGGTCCAGGCTGATCAGCGAGGGTCCTGAATGTTGGACTCCCTCTGATCTCTTATTGATGACCTTTGAGGAGCATTATAAATGCGGCTTGGATATATTTACTCAATGGTCTAGCAATTTTAAGCAGGCTGAAATCAATTTGCCTTCCCTGTTGTAAAACTGATTGGTTTTGTTGTTCCTGTGTTTTGGGAAACTCCTGACCAGGGCTCAAGGAACCCAATATTCTTGGGAATACTGCTCTCTGGTATGACCTTGCCTCCTCATTTCTGAAAATATATGGGGTCAGTAAGTTTGCAGTGACTTAATTTTCCCATATACTCTAATATATCTGATGAACTGTATGACCCAATCAATAGATATCTAGTGGACTATGGCACCACCAATCTGAAGAGCTATCAAAGATATTGGCATGACTATCAGTAACAAAAAAGTAATTGATAGAGGGCCTTTACATATCTTTGTTGTCCATAGTATTATTTTCTTGCATTAGGATTAAGTGGATATCGCTAGTTTATCAAATAGTGTTAAATGTCTCAGTTATGGATTTATTTGATTATATGATTTTAAGGGTTTTAGTCCTATAAAAGTATATAATACTATAAGACTATATAAGGATATGAATTTAACATGTATACTTGTAATACTCTTTTCAACCACCAGGTGGCAAAAATGAGCCTCAATTATTGTGTACAAGAGAGCAGAGATTTTACAATATAACATGTTGCTGATATTGCACATTATACCATTATTATAAAAGGGAGGATTCCTGGGAATGTTATTTTATTCACCTTGTCTATGATAAACTATGTCTAATACACACACACAAAAAAACATAAAAACCAAATATAAGTGTACTGTCATTACAGCGAAGCAGCTGCCCTGGACAGAGCATACACATAATATATGGTATACTCAACCAAATAGCGAGGATATTCTATCCTAGGCAGACATTGCACTTATATGATGTGTTTGCTCAGTGCTGTTACCTGCTTTTATTTAGAGTCTTATGTATAAGTGCAGATGTCAACTCCTAGGTCAGCTTCCACAAGGGGGCAGTATACTCAAGCCAAAGTGTATTTATTTCTGTTAATACAAGATCAGGACAGGACTGCATCCACTGGAAGCTGTCAAGGTTCCTATTGAATCACAGCAAGCAGAGATCTTGAAAAAACTATAAGGAATGAATTCAGAAAGTTCAAAAATTATTTAAGCTTTCATTACCCTCAGAATAGCATTTATTTGCTGAAACCGGAATATCCCTTTAAGGGTTCATGTACATAGTGCAGCAATCTATTGGGGAAGGCCAGGAGGCTGGTAGTAATAGTACTTGTAATGATCACGGTGGCTATAAAATGGAGGTCCGGCAGTGGTGGTAGTAGTGGTTCCCTTGGGTACGTCCTAGTTGTAAGGCTGCGTTCACACGGAGTAACACGCCGCTCATTCTGACACGTGTCAGAGTGAGCGCTATAAAACAGAATCCCATTGACTTCAATGGGTACCGGCTTATGCATGCTAAGCATTGAAATCAATGGGTTAAAAAGCCTCCCATTGATTTCAATGTGTAGCGCGCGTAAGACGGAACCCATGGAAGTCAATGGGATTCTATTTTACAGCGCTCACTCTGACACGTGTTTACGTGTCAGAATGAGCGGCGCCTTAGTCTCTGTGAACGCAGCCTCAGCGTTCCTGAGCCTGGTGGTGGTTGGAGTGCCCATGATGGTCATGCAGGAATAAGTAGGCAGAACACATTAATACTTGAGATAGAACAAGGTTAAACAGTACTCAGTTACTGGAAGTACAACTGTAAGCTTGAGGTGAGATGATAGTATACCGGCCAACAATCCATGTCTCCATTGTTGTACTCTCGCAGAGGCTGTCACTTTCTGCAAGTTCCCATTGCGGGGTATAGATACTCTAGATTTCCCTGACTGTCTTGAGGTACAGGCAGCGTCATAACCATGAGGCACATATAACATTCATCCTCATTTCCATATCTGGCCCACTTTCTTGTCCTCAAGGTGACCAGGGATAATTCTAACTGATGTCTTCTATCCTAACAAGGGGCTTCTTTCCCCTTCCCAGAAATCCCTCTATCTAGGTTGTACATCACTTAGCACCCATTCTGTTCACTTGGTCCAGTTAAAGGCATGGATTACACAGTATATGGTATATATCTGATACTGCCAAACAGGTTACTTAAAGGCGCAGATTAAATGTAAACCTAATATCCTGTAAACTACAAATCTATAAGGGATACTATGAAAATGGGACACTACAATAGCCGTATAACCATGGAAAATTGATCAATTGTGTCTGAAAAATGCTCCATTTTTCATTATACCGAGAATAACGTTTATTTGCTGAAACAAGAATACCCCTTTATGTATCTCATGTGAATGCGCTTTACAATAAATTTCTGAATGCCAAGTCTATAAGGGACATACAGTAAAGTCAATTACACGCAGAGTAGGTGATCAGGGGAATAAGGAGATATATACGAGTGTCCTTGACCAGACTTAGTTACAAGAGTCTTCCCTGCATTGCATCAGTTGACAGGTAACAATATAATGGCCTCTTTGCTGACAGTAATTTATAACAATATATACATGATAGTCAATGGGGAACAGGTAAATTGTGACCCTGACTTGATCCTGAATAGACTGTATTTGAAATCCCAGAAAATTATACAATTTTACTCTTACAGGGGATGACAATGACCGTGTTGATGCTTCCTTTTGTTCTCTGTTCAAAACAAACATGCTATCATCTCCGAAAATGACTATGTATCAGTCCGGAAGAAATTGCCTTACTCTCAGAACTGAGGAGAGAAGGTGTATTGTTAGGAACTGCTGGAAATAAGGCACTTATATCGCCAGATACTAACAAGGATACTACTAGCTTTACATATGTATTGAAGGAGCTAAAAAAAATGTGCACTTAAAGGGATTGTCTCATAAAGACAACTCCTGTCCATAATAGGGCATATGGACATCATAGAGGGGGGTCCTCTGCTCAGGACCCTCCATTATGAGCTAAAACAGAGAGCCAATTTGTAAGAGTGGCTCCTGCTGTGGCAGACCCAGCAATCGATGTATTGTATGAATGGCTATTCATCTAAATGGCTGCTATGTAGTGCTACGTACTGCTGCAGGGAACATGGTTGACAGGTTGCAGTTTTTCCCCAGCAACGTCTGCTGTTTACCAGTGGAGCCATGAGTCGAACCCAAGGCAATGCAATGAAAGGAGCTGTCTCTGATAAAACATCTCCATATATAGGGTATCACAGACCCAAACCAGCAGGTTATAATTGTATAAGTCAGTGCATGTAAATGAATTGATCAAACGGGTTTTTAATACAAAAATTTTGGGTTTGATGGAACATGAAATGTTTGTGGTTCTCCACCCACAAACTACTATTACACTCAGACTCCTCAGACTCTGGCATATCCACTTCGGCTTCTTGTGGCCTCCTGAATGACTTCAGGGACTCCTGAGACCTGTGATTGGCCCCAAATTCAAGTGTCAGTATGGCGGTGTGACCACTGAGGCCCAATCACAGGCTTAAGCGGTCCCTAAAGTCATTCAGGAGGTTAGACGCGAAGAAGAAGTGCCAGAGCCCAGGGGACGTGAGCTTATTATACATAGTATAATAGTAGTTTATAACAATTCATGTTCATTCAAACCCAAATTTCTTGATACATTCATATCAAGAATCTGTTTGGTCAACCCAATGTATGGCCATTATGGCACATTATACTGTGTGGAGTGGGCACTGTGGAACATTATACTGTGTGGAGAGGATAAATGGGATATTATACTGCGTGGAAGCCACTATGGAGCATTATACACTGTGGAGGGGCCTCTATGGGACATTATACTGTGTGGCGAGGCCATTATGGGACATTATACTGTGTGGAGGGGCCTTTATGGGACATTACACTGTGTACAGGGGCAACTATGGGACATTATACTGCATAGCGCTCACTATGAGGCATTATACCAGGCAGAGGAGCCACTATGGTACCCCAAAGAGTGCCTGTACTAATATAGCATGGAGGGGCCAGTATGGTACATCACACCGTGTGGCAGGCCACTATCGGACATTATACTATATGGAGGTCATTATGAGACATTACACTGTATAAAGGGCACTATGGCACATTACACTGTTTGAAGGGGCCACTATGGGAATTTACAGTATACTGAATGGCTGGTATTGGAGATTATTCCCACAGGAATCTTTAAGTCATGGGGGGACCTGAGTGACATTCTTTACCTGGGACTGTATGATGGAGGGTGTGAGGTCCTCTGTTAGAGAAAACAGTTGATGTGTCAGCATACCTTTTCTTTTACTTTTTAGTGAGATATTGTAAATATATATATATATATATATATATATATATATATATATATATAAATATCTGATGTGTTTTTTTTGTTTTACAGTGGGAGACATATGGTCCTATAACACTATATGCCTCAGCTTCTTTTTCTTTATTTGCTTTCTGGCTATGTATGTATCTATTTCATGTCTACCTACCTATCTATATTTTTATCTAGTCTATCTAGTTTCTAATGATCTATCTATCTATCTATCTATCTATCTATCTATCTATCTATCTATCTATCTATCTATTTTCTATCTATCATCTATCTATCTATCTATCTATCTATCTATCTATCTATCCATCCATCTTATATCTACATTATCTATCTCTGTATCTCCCTCTCTACATATATAGATATGATACTATTACCCCAATCTGCATACAAGGAATGATAATTATGGACCAGCTGTGAAATCTGTGTTTGCTAAAATTCATATACAGTACAGGAAAAAAAAAAAGAAGCACTATCGACGACTATAGCTATAATTACACAGTAATCATCATCTCATCATTTCATCCACTAATTATCTTAATTGCTTGCCAAATTTGTTAATTTTTTTTAATGTGCCTTGCGATGGCCGGTGACACCGCTGAATGCGGTGATTGTGGATAGGCTTTGCCTCCTGTTCTGACTGTCGTATTCGTTAACGAGCTGTAATTATATCGAATCACTTTTTGTTTACAGCAGGTAAATGACGACTCTGCCGCAAATGCGGAACCTTGTATATCCCTGTCTAATTGTCTCTGAGTCAATATTGACACCACGCAAACCTATCATCTTTCCCCCTTGCGCTTCTCCTCAGTGGCCCGATGATGGCAGTGTAGACCACAATATGGAGATAGACAGGCCCATGTGGTAGACACATTAAACCGTCTATTACGTGCATGGCTTGAACAACGAGTCTTATGAAATTCATCCACTATTATTTCTAAAGCTACTTATTCCACTGCACAATGCAAATATTAAATGATACGTAGAGGTTGGCGCTGCTGACAAAGTAAGGTGCTAGCAAGGACAATGATATTTTAGCTGTCTGTCTTCTGGCTTTCTCATGTGGGGATGTTTTGCCTCCCACTTGTATGACTCAAATGATACACTTCATCAAAGGATAATATAGATCCCTAATCAGTTACTATTCATGCACCTGCAAGTAGAAGAGGAAATTACTGGAAATGGTGCATGTAAATACACTTACCAATATGGGGAGGGGGATCTGTCGCTGTACAAATACTATGAGTTTGCATTCAGCTTCACAAAGGGCATAAGTAATGATAATTGATGGGTCTCAAACCCTTAAAGGGGAAATACAAACATCTATACTTTGTAGAAATACATTTAGGGCCTTACAGGGCCAGGAGTACAACATGGATTTCTATCTATATAGCAGCCTATATATGGATGTGATACTGTCACTGAATGTATTGCTCCCTATGTGACAATGCACAAGGTAAAATGTTACATGGTATAGGCAACTCCATCCAATCTCTGACACTGACACCAAATTTTATCCTCAATTTCCCCATGCAACTGAGGTCCCCTAATCTGCTCTACTAATGGGGTTTGCTGAGATCCATCTTGGTGTCCATCATTTTGAGAAAACAAATAGAGTTGTGGTGAAGATGCCAAAGCCTCTGATATAGATGTGAACAAGATCAAATTTTTGAGAAATGAGACCCATTAATTTATTGTGTGACACAATCCAAGAGTTTTAGGCAAGTGTGGAATGACAATAGTTTATTTTTGTTAATTAACATACAAGTGAATGAAGATGAGTAGACTGAAGAGAAATCTAAATTTCATCAATATTTGGTGTAACCTTTGGCCTTTGTCTTCAGACAGATCTTCTGTGGATGTAGGCTTACTCCAATCCTTCAGTCTCTTCCTGTAATCCCAGACAGACTGGATGATGTTGAGCTCAGGGCTCTGCGGGGGTCATATCATCACTTCCAGGACTCCTCCTCCAAAGAGTAAAGGTCACACCAAATATTGATTTGATTTAGATTTATCTTTTGTTCATTTCCTTAATTTTTCTTTTAATTGAGAAAAATAAACTATTAAGACTTCTGATTTTTAAAGAGTTCTTCCTTGGTTTTATTTTTTTAAACACCTGTGTATTTGCACAGCGTTGTACTTAATAAAAATGTGTATGTGTATATATATATATATATATATATATATATATATGACAGCTTTAGAACCCCCTTCAATCATACAGATAATTAATCAGCTCTGTGTAATCCATCGAGGTTCTTTGCAACTTTGCTGCAAATAATAGAAGAGAAATCAATTGTTGGATCTTCATTCATTAACCGGCATATGGAAACTGGTTATCAAAAGTGACTGACGTCTTTCACTGTACATGTGTTAATATTTTTATACCTGACCTTCACTGAAGAAGATATTGGATCTGTAGTCGACAAGCTGAAGTTTTACATTTATTCATACAAGGAACATCCATAAATTTCTGTAAAATGAATGATAGAAACACCAAGAAATGACACTCAAAATCCATAATTAAAATGCAGATTGTTATTTAAACATTAGTTATAATATATTAAGGTAAAAAGGGGTAAAATGGTGAAAGGTGACATGACAAAAAGTGCTGAGGCTGTAGTGTATCAAAGCAATTGCTTACTATACCAACCTACAGTATAATATCAAACTATATTAACAATATAAAAGTTGTGCTGAGCACATGTACTGTATACAAATAATAGAATGAATGTATATCATATACTGACACCTACAGATCACAACTACCTGACCCAAATTAGTTAGTATTAATACTAAGTATTAATCCATCCATCCATCCATCCATTTCTACAATGCATCTCATAATTATGTATCTATGCAAGCCTATATAATTTGCTCACCGGATGTTACATGACGTGTCAATGACAAGACAATTTTGAGAATCCAAAGTTTACTAGACAATGGTAACAAATTAAATATTTTGTTTCATTGCTCTATATAAGTTATCAGTAAAATATAATAACAATTAATAGTTATGTAAAAAGTTTTGTTCCAATTTCCAAGTTTAGAAAAAGACCTTTGACTATGTGTAGAAATAACAAGGGACATGTGTGCAAAGTACATCAGCCTTAATAATCTACAGTAATAATAATATTCTGCCTCTATATCTATCACTGTATGATTCTACTATTTATACTGAAATAGATAAGAGCTGTAAGCAGCGCTATGGTTCATTCTGTTAAAAGAGGGCTCGTAATATCCAAAATAGTCAGAATTTAATAAGTGTCGCCAGTAATTTTCTAGAAAATCTTCTCTATAGCCTTCAAAAACCAGAGAGTGTTTAATATGCACTAAAATGGAGCAGAAAGCTAAATTGTCCTATCTATGTGAATCTAGTAGTCAATATATGAAGCAACATAACAGTTTCCTATTATCTCATGGACATTGTCTTAGTGTTCTCGCTCAGCTCTTTTGACTGTTTGATGTGGGAATTTTAGGACATTATTTATGCCATAATGATATCCGTGTGGAACATCCATCACTTTCAACAACTTCACAGCCATTTTTTAAATCACTGACTGGCAAATCACCACGATTGCTGCCCGCTATCTAAGGAACTAAAGATACATACATTCATTTATGGTATGGCATCCTGTAATGAATGACCACATACTGGGGAGGGGGGCAGTAGGGCAGGGAAGATGATGACAAAACATGAAGAAGAAAAAAAAAAAAATTCTTGGATGATACGTACAATTAATATAATATATGATATCCCTTATGTCTTTAATATCACTGGTTAATCTAACCTATATATATATATATATATATATATATATATATATATATATATATTACCCTATATTTAATAAACTCTAAAAGCTGAACTCTTCATCTAAGAACCAAACCCTTTAAGAGCTACATATGTTTATTATATGGCATCCTGTAATGAATGACCACATACTGGGGAAGGCCACTGGTGCAGTGAAGAAGATGACAAAACGTGAAAAAAAGACATTCTTGGATGATATCGTAAAATGTACAATTTATTTAATGTATAATATCCCTTATGTCTTTAATATCACAAATATATAATATTATCCTACATTTAATAAACTCCAAAAGCTGAAGTCTTCATCTAAAAACCAATCCCCTTTAAGAAATACATATATTTATCTTATGGCATGTTGTAATGATACTGTTGTAGGCCAGGAAGGTGGCACAGAAGGGTAAAAGGGAAAAAATACAGAAATAGTTGATTTAACCCCTTTACAACTTTGTTCACCAAGTTTATTAGAATTAAAAAAATAAATACAATATTATATGAATATATGAATTCTGATTAATTTTTATTACGTATATAATTATGATGGATTAGGTGTTTATAGCTTTGAACACTTTTTAAAAATATTTTTGATTAATACTGCTTTATGCTTCCCAACAAACCAAAGCTTAATGATAATTGGATATTTATTTCTGAATTTATTTATTTCAAGGATTATAGAAAAAACATAAACATTATAATAAAAACATTAACTTATTTTTGTTCTATATTATATAACTAAAAATAGAGAAAACCAGCTTCATTTCCCTCCTATCCCCTCGTTCCCTCTGTAATATTTTGTACCTTAGCCACAAATATCAGGACTCAGTTTCACTTGGGGAGTTTATTGTTTCTTAACAATGTGATGATGAATTCCTTGTATTGTTCTGCTGCTAAATAGTCAGTTTTTATGAAAAAAGGACTTTTTTTATACAAAGGAACAATGGTTAAACAAGGATGATGGATTTTTTTTTTAGAAAGATTTATTTCAGAATATTAATTTGTTTTATATTTTTTAATAACTATAATTGTTTATTTTTCAAAATTTGTAATAAAAAAAAATGTGTATGTATAAAAAGAGAAATGTTAAAATGGCTCTGCATTGATATTTGCAGGTGCCATACTGGTCTTTGTTTACCCCACTATCACCCCAACACATGGTGTCCAACCTTTAGCTACATTATATCACAAGGTAGGAGGCTCTGAAAGGTGAGTATGTTTTGTTTTTTTTTTGGTTATTTTATATAAGTTTAATATATATATATATATATATATATATATATATATATATATATATATGTAACATTTTTCATATACCTTTAATACTTCAGGATATTTTTTTGGGAAAAATATATAGTATTTTAACTTAGAAGTGATCCAGTAAATTATTTACCTACAATGGTATTTCATAATATTCTTTAATAGACTATATCAATATAATAAAATAATATATTTTAATAATATAATAATAATATAACACAAGAAAATATAATATATTATAATATATTAGATTATTATATATAAATATATACATACTACTGTATGTTAATCTAATAAAATATTTTCATAAATAAGTAACAAAAATGTTGAAAAAAATTCTTAAATTAAGTATCACATCTATTCTGTACTTATTTACTCAGTATATTAATGCACAAAAATAAATCCCTTCCCCCATTTGCTGTTTGATAGTGAATGAGCACTTATAAGTATAAGGTATCCTTATATTTTACTCTTACACTTAAGTGCTTTGATGCAGCGGCTGAAAACAAGTTGTGCTCATCTTCTGATTGTCACACAGAAGGTAACTGTATATATCTACGTGTTTCTATGCCAGTGTGTTATAATCATCTCCAACATCCTGTAGTGATAGAGGAAGGAATAGCTAGATGTGAATTTCTATAGCATGTTATAGGAATGAATTCCCTGAAGACCTGGAGACAGTAATAACGGAGGGGTGGAAATAAATCCAGATTCAGGGCTATTTTAGGTTGGTAATTATAAGGTTCTCTATGGACTATCCCTATGTCTATCTATTACTGGAGAGCTGGGACAGGACAATGTGCTACTAGTCCCTGGAGATGTCTGGTTAAGTGATAAACTGTCATTAGTAGTAGGAAGGTAACATGGCGGAGGGGGAGAGAGCAGTGGTGGGCGCTAATAGCTCGGGTGTACAGGTTAATGTGCTTAACTAAATTCTATCATTACAGACCCTATGAAAGCCTCATGAAGGTTAGCTATGCTAAGACTGGTAGTATGGTGTCACTTGTGGCTACATAATATCAATGCGGGAATCTAACTGATATGTACCTACATATATTTTTATCTACTTATATGTCAGAAAATCCAAAAAGAAAAATGTCCGCCAGCACCTTGCAAAAAATGGGGCTGTACTATTCGAGCCAAACAATTGGGGATTGGTGGAGTGCTGTGCAACTTGGGGGATCTTATATCCATTTGTCTAGCTATATCAATATCTGTCTCATATGTTTTATCTATCTATCTATCTATCTATCTATCTATCTATCCATCCATCCATATATTTATTATCTAAAAAAAGGCAGTTTTATATGTCAGAGATTGAATTTTATAGAATAAGAGTCCTTCACTTTTATCCACTTGGACATCCAGGAGTGTCTCCGATTAGTTTTGTTTATTTATAATGGAATAACCTACATTTGATGTGTGGACCCATTTCTGTCTGCTCTAGCATAACTGCTGCTCTGGATTTGTCATAGCTATCAATCTTCTATCTATCTATCTATCTATCTATCTATCTATCTATCTCATATCTATCTATCTATCTATCTATCTATCAATCATATGTCTATCTATCTCTCTATCTATCTATCTATCTATCTATCTCCTATCTATCTATCTATCTATCTATCTATCTATCATCTATCTATCCATCTTTTGGTCTATCTATCTATCTATCATCTATCTATCCATCTTTTGGTCTATCTATCTATCTATCTATCTATCTATCTATCTATCTATCTATCTATCCACACACTATAACTCTTAGCACATTAGTAAGTAAAAGGGTTATATCCCTACATCACTTACTGTATATTCACCATGGACAACTATAAACCAAAATAGAAATGATGGTTCTTCCTTTGAAGACTTGATATGACTAAGTACATATTTGTCCATTGACTATGCTGCAGGGAAAATGTGTTTGTTCTTCTAGTTTCTTGTTTGATATCTTTCATTGTAACAGGTCTCAGAGACAAGATCAGAAGAAATCAGCTGGGGGCTATATCTGGAAAAGGGGCCTCTTTAACCCTTGTGTCTCTCTGCTCAGTGCTCTACCTCTGGTCTTGTGATTTTCCTTATGATCTTTTAGTTTCATACCTAAAATTTCTGAATTTCTAAATGAATGGATATTCGATTAAAAGAGAGAAAATGAGATTTTTCTGGACTATATTTTTATCTTTTGATTCATTATGATGTAGATATGATATGCTAATAAAATGTCAAGTTATGGTTTCTAGATTATGGGGGTAGATTTTAGATCCAGAGACTTAGTCTGGAAGTAAAGAATTTGTTCTGAAGATGTCACAAGGGTTTTTCTTTTTTGCTTTCCTCTGGATCAACATTGCAGGGTAATAGGCTTAACTATGTGGACTTTTTGAGCCTTACAAACAAAATGACTGTGTATCCAAAGCTGTTGGATGTACTTTTTTTTTTTTTTTTACCACCACTCCATTCACATTCACACTCCGAGACAGTTTCATGCGCCTGTTTTTGTGACCCTTCCAGTGGTCAAATATTCAACACCTATCCCATAGATAGTGGTAAATGTTATTAAAGGCAAAACCTCTTTAATGAAGTCATAATGTAACAAAATTGTAGCAAAGGCAGTATCTTTGTTGTGTTTGTTGGCAATCTAGATAACATTTATTGGAATGATGATGTCATCACGCTTGTATATCAGTTTGCGACATGATTTTTGATAGCTCTTAAGGATCAAGGCACAGTCATCTCCTTCATTTTACAAAAGACCAAAAGTAGATATACATGTCCCAGATAGGATTTCCAGTAGGAGCTGAATAATCTTATGCTCACATACAAGAATAATTCCCATTGACTCCTATAGATAGCGGCATTTTAAATTCTTACGTATGGTGAGCAAAGCTAAGTTGCCAAAGATAATAATGAATATATTAATATTATTCTTCTTATATAAGCATGAAACAGGGCAATGAATATCCTATGTGTGTATAGAGATAGCTGTCAGTCACTAGGTAGCACCGCCCACTGGACTCCTAAACCCATAATATTGATGATTTATAAGCATAAATAATGTTTTACTCAATCTTTTCCTACCAACCTACATATCAAACTGCTTAGTTCCTTCTGCTGTAAAACATTGTGCCTACTGAATATTCAATCTAACAGGTTCCCTTTAAATTATAATACTACCAGTATTATAATACTTTAAGGCTGAGGCCCCACGTTGTAGAAACACAGCTTTTTCTGTTGCAGATTTTAATACGGTTTTTTGAGTCAAATTCAAAAATGGCTGCAAAAGAAATGGGAAATATATAGAAAGATTCTTATACTTCTCCCTTCTGCTCAAACCACTCCTGGCTTTGGCTCACAAAACTGCAAAAACAGCTGCGTTTACGCAATGTGGGGCCTTAGCCTTAAGGTAAAAGCAATCTGACTTACTGTTGTCTTCAACAGCTCCACTCTTGTGTTTGTGGCTGTGTCTGGTATTGCAGTTCTGCCTCATTTACTTAAATTGGTGTAAGCTGCAATACCAAACACAACCAGAGGATAAATGTGGCACTGTTTCTGGGACGAAAGACTACATTAGGAGCAAAAATGTGGAGTGTGGGCGCTCGAAAAGTCAATATTCTGTAGGGTATTATCTTGATGAATGATGATTTAGTAGCAAATTCATTATATTCAATATGTACAGATAATCGTATCCTTTGTCTCATCCTCCAGAATAAGAATCCCTTTTAATCCAGCAGATGGCGCATGGAATCCTACAGAAATTTAGTTTATCACCCGGAGGATTCAGCGTCACCAATGACCTTTGGACCACGACTAATAGTCTTTAAAAGGACAACAGCTCAGCCAAAAGTGTGTGTCACCCTAAAGCAAACACTGGTTCTGCCCTTTAGTCATGGTGAGTTTAACTGTTGTCCGTCTCCTCTAAGTGGAATTAATCTTAAAATTTGGAAGGAGAAAGTTTTGTTTAATATGGTCGGAATGATTAATAGATGACAGCGACAATCTTATGAATATATCTCTCTATTTTACCATTTATTGTATTCTCACCCACGATAGCAGCCTGATGATCGAAAACACATTTCCAAAAATGTGGGATTTTTTTTGCAAATGTAGCAGAGGAAAGTCAGTGTGATGTATGATATGTGACCTCTTTACTTAGGACTGCAAGTACAAAGAGTTAAAAGTCAACCCCAGCTCTGCTACATTTAGTGGTGTGTTTTTTGGCTAATGCCGTAGCCTAATACTGTTCTGGAGGTCAGCTAAGTTGTAAATTGAGAGTTTATATATTCAACAATTCCTGATCGCTTTATCCCTGTGACTGGATATAATCTTGATGGGCTGCATTTACAATCTATCAGCGGCTTTGTAAGATATTCAGTTCTGAAGTGACCAACTGCTCCAATATTTCTGGCCAATGTGTGTAAGAGATTAGAGCTGATTGCGGAGGAGATGCATAATGCATTAACTCATCCATCATTCCTGCCCAGGCTCAATTTTTATTTCAACTTTTGGTAGCATTTTGTATCTCTCTCACATTTGCACTTTTCATAAAATATTCTTACAAATGTGAAAGGGAGATTAAGTATTATTATTATTTTTTTTTTGTAAAGACCAGGCTGAAATGTGATATATGTTGTTAAAGGGATTGTGCGGTACCTCGAAAACATGGCTGCTTTCTTATTTTCAGGAAGTGACATCAATATCATATCCGTTGTTCACATGGCCAGTCTCATTCATTTCAATGGTTAGGAGATAAAGCATTTCCATGTGACCAATGGACGTGATGTCACTTCCTGAGAAGAAGAAAGCATCCATGTTTTCGAGTTACGCAAAACCCCTTTAAGGCTAGGGCCCCACATTGCGGAAACGCAGCTTTTTCGTTGCAGATTTTGCTGCGTTTTTTTGAGCCAAAGCCAGGAGTGGATTGAGCAGAAGAGAGAAATATAAGAACTTCATGTATATTATCCATTACTTTTGTAGCCATTCTTGGCTTTGGCTCAAAAAACCACAGCAAAATCTGCAACAAAAAAGTTTCCACAATGTGGGGCCTCAGCCTAAAAATTCGCAGTTTTTGTCATTCATTTAATTTAATAAACATATTACCAAAGTCTCTCTATTTGAATATCTATGTATCCATCTAATATCTATTTATCATATTATCTATCTATCTATCTATCTATCTATCTGTCTGTCTATCTAATCCCATATACATTTATATATCAGAGATGAACAAACCCATCAAAAACAAGTTTTGCAAATAGTCATGAGGTTCCCCTGTACATGCTATTACTTATTTTTAGTATAATAAGCAGAGGCCTAGGGGAGGTGCAGAAAAACACTTATACTCACCTTCCCTCGCCTGTCTTGGTCACCCTTTCGGTGTCCCATTTTGTTTCCTAGCCTCTTCCATCCCTCTGAGAGTTGTCAATGGCCCCGGGTTAATTGGATAAACATCATGGTACTTTGTTGCAAGTGTCATAACATTGATGCCCCCTATTTGACCCAGGGGTCTCCTGACATTATGGCGGAGAACTGAAGTAGTTGAGGAAAGAAGACCAAATGTCTCAAAGAAGCCCAGGAGAGTTGAGGGAAGGGTCATATAAGCATTCTGTATTTTCCCTCACCTCTCATGGGCCCCCCTTATTATACTCTGGAGTCTGGGGTATGTCCAAGAGTTTAGTAATGATTCTCGGGTGGAGAATTCCAAAAATTTCAGGTTTGGCCAAACTCAACATTTTTGGAAAATTTGTAACAAACTTGGGTTATTACAACTTGGTTCTCTCATTTCTACTATTATTTATTTCACGTACTTGTATAGTTCCATCATATTGTAGAGCGTGTTACAGATATGATTGGTCGCTGTCCCATATCTAACTATCTATTTATCTAGATCAACACTTTTCAGATCGGGACAATCCATCTATCTATCTATCTATCTATCTATCTATCTATCTATCTATCTATCTATCTATCTAGCCATTCATCCATCCATCCAGCCATCCATCCATCCATCCATCCATCCATCGATCTATCCATCTCATATATATCTGTCAAAATTATTAACTACTTAAATTCTGAAAGCGAGGGAGTTGAGAGTAATGACACATATTTCTACATCATGACAGAATCCAATACTGTACCTCGGGCTGTTACTGTTTGCTTCAGATGCCTTCGCCTATATTCAGGTAAGGTTTTTTTACTGTTTCAGTTATACTGTATAGCACTTTCGGACGGCCATCTTGACTGTGACATTCGTTGCCTTTCTGGTAGTCTCCAGTTCCACATAGATATATTCTCATGATTACTAAATTGTATTGCATATGGCTTTCCTGTGCCTTATCTTTTAAGAAAAAGTAAGTAAACTTCCAATCAATTTTTGATTTTGTGGAAACATTTATGACATTAATAAATTGTGTAATATACAGTACTTTATTAATATATTTAGTCTCCTTTCTGTGAAATCCTTCTCAGCTTTATTCTTTTCCCTGTTTCTCTATTGTCAGCTATTGCTTCTCACTGGAGTAGGGATGTGTAATACAGGGAAGCTGAAGCTGGGGGTTCACGCCAAACAGTTATCTCTCATGCCTTATAAAGCATAGAACAATGGCTCTGGTGTCATATCAAAGATGAGATTTGTATATTTCACATGACATACAGTATCTATTATACTGCCACTACATTAAGAGAACTGTATGGTAAAGTGTACCCAAACTCTTGAACATCTTCTGATTTTCCGTCAGCATTTGTCTAGAAATATATTTTATTAATGAGATTGTCAACTTTCCTTTGGAACCAAAATTGTTGTTGTACCTGTATTATTTCCAGAGATATTATCAGTTGAAAACACATTTGGGAACAATATATTTATATCCAGTTGCTCCAAATCTTAACTGTGTTTCCAAGTGACAATATCTCTGGAAATAATACAGATAGATTACAATCTCATCCTTCATATGACACTAGAAGCTCTTTAAATTTCACAATGCTCGAGGTAAAGATGTTGGAAGTGAACCCCAGCTTCAGCTTCCCTGGATTCTGCAACAGCTCATACACCCTTGTACTCCAATAAGCAGCTGTGTACAGTCTTCACCATAGAAGAATAAAGAAGAGACAGAAGTGAGTTTCAGTGATTTCACAGAAAGGAGACAAAGTGTTTCAATAAATGCAGAAAATCAAGAGTTGTTCAAAATTTTAGGTACAGTTTAAACATTGTAGAATCCATGTCACCTCTCCTGATATGTGTTAGAACATTCTTGAATTTCTCATGAAATAACTATTCCGGGGCATTGTTTAGTATAACTGTGTGGTGCTGTGCCTCTGTTATTTCTATTAGAAATCTAGGTATAAACTGACAAATACAGCGTTGGCCAAAAGTATTGGCACCCCTGCAATTCTGTCAGATAATACTCCTTTTCTTCCAGAAAATGATTGCAAGCACAAACTCTTTGGTATTAATATCTTCATTTATTTTGCTTGCAATGAAAAACCATAAAAGAGAATGAAAAAAATGTCAAATCATTGATCATTTTACACAAAACTCCAAAAATGGGCCGGACAAAAGTATTGGCACCCTCAGCCTAATACTTGGTAGCACAACCTTTAGACAAAATAACTGTGAACAACAGTTACGGTAACCATCAATGAGTTTCTTACAATGCTCTTCTGGAATTTTAGACCATTCTTCTTTGGCAAACTGCTCCAGGTCCCTGAGATGTGAAGGGGGCCTTCTCCAAACTGCCATTTTGAGATCTCTCCACAGGTGTTCTATGGGATTCAGGTCTGGACTCATTGCTGGCCACTTTAGAAGTCTCCAGTGCTTTCTCTCAAACCATTTTCTAGTGCTGACCTGAAGTGTGTTTTGGGTCATTGTCCTGCTGGAAGACCCATGACCTCTGAGGGAGACCCAGCTTTCTCACACTGGGCCCTACATTATGCAGCAAATTTTGTTGGTAGTCTTCAGACTTCATAATGCCATGCACACAGTCAAGCAGTCCAGTGCCAGAGGCAGCAAAGCAACCCCAAAATATCAGGGAACCTCCGCCATGTTTGACTGTAGGGACCGTGTTCTTTTCTTTGAAGGCCTCTTTTTTTTCCTGTAAACTCTATGTTGATGCCTTTTCCCAAAAAGCTCTACTTTTGTCTCATCTGACCAGAGAACATTCTTCCAAAACGTTTTTGGCTTTCTCAGGTAAGTTTTGGCAAACTCCAGCCTGGCTTTTTTATGTCTCTGGGTAAGAAGAGGGGTCTTCCTTTGTATCCTACCATACAGTCCCTTTTCATTCAGACGCTGACGGATAGTACGGGTTGACACTGTTGTACCCTTGGACTGCAGGGCAGCTTGAACTTGTTTGGATGTTAGTCGAGGTTCTTTATCCACCATCCGCACAATCTTGCATTGAAATCTCTTGTCAATTTTTCTTTTCCGTCCACATCTAGGGAGGTTAGCCACAGTGCCATGGGCTGTAAACTTCTTGATGACACTGCGCACGGTAGACACAGGAACATTCAGGTCTTTGGAGATGGACTTGTAGCCTTGAGATTGCTCATGCTTCCTCACAATTTTGCTTCTCAAGACCTCAGACAGTTCTTTGGTCTTCTTTCTTTTCTCCACGCTCAATGTGGTACACACAAGGACACAGGACAGAGGTTGAGTCAACTTTAATCCATTTCAACTGGCTGCAAGTGTGATTTATTTATTGCCACCACCTGTTAGGTGCCTCAGGTAAGTGACAGGTGCTGTTAATTACACAAATTAGAGACGCATCACGTGATTTTTTAAACAGTGCCAATACTTTTGTCCACCCCCTTTTTATGTTTGGTGTGGAATTATATCTAATTTGGCTTTTTGACAATTCTTTTTGTGGTTTTCCATTGAAGACAAATTAAATGAAAATAAAAATACCAAAGAATTTGTGATTGCAATCATTTTCTGGAAGAAAATCAGTATTATCTGACAGAATTGCAGGGGTGCCAATACTTTTGGCCAACACTGTAGGTATTACCATATTTTCCTTGTCAAAGAGATGTGACTCTACGCAATGATATTATCCAGTTAAAGAAGACAGCCAAATTGTTCAGAGACACAGCACCAATCAAATAAAATATGGCATTTATGTACTTGATGACAGATTATTCATAACTTTCTGGAGGTGTAACTGGCGAATGGCACAATGCAGACTTATAAAATATAACATGATCCAGAATCATTAAATTGTGGGAAATACAGACTTTGTCTAGAGTCACAAGACAGAAGAGATCTCCCAGAAGAAGGACTATATTATTATAGTTATGTATACTGCCTCCCAGTGATATACGGCGCCATAGTAATTACAGTACAGGACAGTATGTCACTAAGAGGCAGGGACTTCTAGCAACATAAATAACCATAATGCTAGGAGTCCCTCATCATGTATACTGTTTAGGCGAAGACATCCGGCACTCTGGTTACTCAGGTTACACTCGGTCGAGTGATTCTAGGCCTAGTCTCTTTTCACTGGAGGTGCTTTACAATAGTGTGTCTGGCGTAAGATTTAATGCCTAAAGTATAGGAAAACAAAAGCATCAAGATAAGTACAGGTTACCGCCACCTTATTTTACAGGTTATAGAAAATGAACATTTATATTTACTTGTTATAAGGAAATCAGTTACAAAGTATGGCGCCACCTGGTGTTCAATGTTTATAGAAAACTGCCTGTCCACATTATAAGCTGAAACCCGGTGGACATATGTGATTAATCTGTACGCTCACAACCAGTTCTCTGCATAGTAACCAGCTATTCACTATAGACTAAAGTCCATAGAGCTCTATAGAGATTTCTTCCCTACTTGTCAGGAAGTAGCAGAATGTGTATAGTTGTGTGATCCTATATGATTAGAAAACATTGTATTGTCAGATCATTTGGTATGAGAATGATAAATGGAATTATTCCTTTAAAATGTAAATATATATGACAACTTTTTATTGCTGGACATAACCCCTTTAACTGCGCAAAAATCAGGGGTAAGAAGGCTTATGTAGATCCAAACCACATCTTATTGTTATACAGTGGTGTAACTACCGGAGTAGCAGCTGCCACAGGGCCCGGGACATTAGGGGCCCGGCGACAGCTGCTATCTCTGCATTTAAAAAAAAAAAAAAAGGCCGTAATGGGCCCTATTTACTTATCGATCCTGGCAGGGACTGGGATCTGTAAGTGACACCACGGGCCCCAAAAACACTCTTATTATACTGGGGGAGGTTGTTTCAGACCCCCGAGTATAATGATCGGGGGCCTGGGAGAGGTAAGGGAACAAAAAAAATATGTTACTTACCACTCTGCGACCCAGACAGGCTTCAGCCTAGTTGTGTGACATATCTGATGTCACATGACCCGGGACCCGGGTCATGTGACGTTCCAACGTTATTCAAGATGGCCGACACCACGAGGACTGCAGAGGAGTCAGGGATAGGTAAGTGACAGTGTTTTTTATGTTTGTAGATCCCCTCAGTCTCCGATTATTATACTCCGGGGTCTGAAAAGAACCCGGAGTATAATAATTGTTCATTGGTGTCCACAGTGGTGTCCACATAATACATTGTGCAAGGGCCACTATGGGGCATAATACTGTATGCAGGGGCCACTATGGGGCATGATAGAGAGCGCTGGAATGGGGGGGAGTCAGTCGAAGTATGTGTCAGTCGGGGGGGGGGGGGGGCATGTCAAAAGTTCGCCATGGGGCCCCGCCATTCCTAGTTACGCCACTGTTGTTATATTAGCCATATTTTGTAACAAAAGAACCTCTGTAAACAGTGGCGTAACAATTGTCTTGTGGGCCTGGATGCAAACTTTTGTCCAGGCTGGTGCCAGTATCAGGAAATTAGAAAATAGTGGCAGCAGTCAGGGACAAAGTCAGGGTATAAGCTAAGGTCAAACACAGATATACAGTACAATAAAATAATAGGCAGTGATGAGTTCAGGTAACAAACTGTAACACACTAACCATTAGCAGGCAAAAACCCTTGTCAGCACCTAGTACACGATCCACTAGGAACCTTTGGTCAGGCAGTACGTGGCAGGAGAAGAAGACTTTTGTACCTGCAGACTGACGGAGATAGTGAATGCATGCATTGTGGAGGAGCAGAAAGGGCAATGTATAGAGAAGATAACTTGTCTATCATCAGCATTACATAATGAATGAGTACAGAAATTTGGACTTAAAAATGAAATAGTCTTAGAAGTTGTATCTTTGTACCATGTTAGGCAGTGGATATGAAATAGAAAAAATTGAGGGTCTTCAGTAGTTGATACCTTTTTTAATGGCGAACTAAAAATGATGACAGATTGCAAGCTTTCAAGGCTCTAGGCCTCTTCCTCAGGCAATCTGTCATCATTTTTAGTTCGCCATTAAAAAAGGTATCAACTACTGAAGACTCTCAATTCTTTATATTTCTTAGAAGTTGGAAATTCACTTTAAATTACAAAATGATATCAATAACAAAAATGTAGATCCCAGGCCTTGGCCGCACGTCTTAAGGAGAAATGATGTTCGGAATTCCCGGCAGCCTCAGCTCATCGCCCGCTGCTTTCTCTGCTATCAATACTTTTAACTTGTGGAAATCTATAGCCTTCAACATTTTACACTTCTAAGCACAATCTCCTGCCATGTTTGTACACAAACTACACTCACTACTACCTGGAGATCAATTATAGACATGGAAGTGTTTTCTGCCCACTGAAATGATTTATTTTGCATGGATATTTTTTGAAGAACTTATAATTATTTTTGCATTCATGGGGAGAATTGGAAAGTTGAATTGAACAAAGATTAAATGCCTAAAGGAACTTCAAGGCAAAAAAATGGAAGAAGGAAAATCAATTTTACCAGCCAGAGAGATTTATATAGCTTTCTTTGTTATTTGAATCAATAGTTCTGTTCCTGTGAATAGCTGAATAATCACTTTTTTGTATAGTGTTGGTATACATGTGGACGGAGTCACTGAACCTTCAGTCGCAGCACTTTTGATCATTAACAGATTTTTGCTGTTATCCTGATTTCTCTACATCTGTGAATTTTAGTTCCAGCTTGGAGCGGAGCAATTATTACACGCTGTGTGTCCAGCATGCCTAGCTAAAATAAATTGATTCTTCAAATACACATTTCCATTAAAAAAACACATGAAATGTAAAGCACAATAGATCTTGTAAAATGAGCATGAACCCCCCTGTTGGATGTCTTGGAGTAAAATGCGTTTAGTGACGTGATTATATTCACAGGGGATCCCACTGATCTTGGCTTTTATGGATTCTGCTATCACCACTATTTAACATTGAGCTGACATTTTAAACTTTAAATAGGAAGCAATGCAAAAAGTTTTTGTTTTTTTAATAAATATCTCTCTATATAAGTGTATATATATATTTATTTTATATGGTACGATGCACTCTTAATGGAGCTTCCTGCCTGTTTCAGAAATGTGCTCCATATTACCCTGGATTGGGAGTTTTGAATAGTGTTCGCTCATCGCTATTTATTATGTTTCCCAGTATAAGTCTACATTTTCTAAGGCTCTGTTCCCACGGAGTAACGCGCCGCGCATTCAGACACGTATACACGTGTCAGAGTGTGAGCACTCAAAACAGATCCCATTCACTTCAATGTGTGCCGGCTTACGGGCGCTACATATTGAAATCAATGGGAGGCTTTTTAACCTATTGATTTCAATGTGTAGCGCGCATGAGTTGGCACACATTGAAGTGAATGGGATCTGTTTTAAGCGCTCACACTCTGACACATGTATACGTGTCTGAATGCGTAGCGCGTTACTCCATGAGAACGGAGCCTTAGGCAGTATTTATGGTGGAATATCTGCCTTACTTTTCTTTTAAGTGGGTGTTCACACTTGTGCCTGTCAAATCTCCGTCCTATTCCCAGGGAACGGCTTCCTGGTGGTCAGTTTTAAAAACCCCTTCATTTGAATGAGTTGTTAAAGCAAAGCGCAGGTGTCCGTATGCAGCCTCTCCGCAGGGAAAGCTTTTTTTTTGGCCGGACACAAAGTTGTACATGCACGACTTTATGTCTGTGCAAAAAAAACGGTTTACTTGCGAAGAGGCTGCATACGGACACCTGCGTTTTGCTTTAACAACTCATTCAAATGAAGGGGTTTTAAAACTGACCACCGGGAAGCCGTCCCCTATCCAGTTTCCCCAGGATTATGACGGAGACCCGGGGGGCGGACACGAGCGCAAGTGTGGACGCCCCCTTAAACTACTAGGTAATTTTCTATAATGTAATACAATACAAAATAATAATATTTTTTCCATAAATATAAATAAGTACAATCAATGTACTAAGAAACTTTTAAATATATTTTATTTTGGAAAAATGCCTTTCTCTCTACCAGAATCCTCTCCATCAGCAGAGAGAGAAAGAGACACACTAAGGGAGCATTCACATTTGTGGTCCTGTACGCCCTGTGTCAGTCCATTTGAATGGGTTTTAAAAGCAATCCGCCGGTGTCCATATGCAGCCTGTCCACGGGGAAACAGGTTTGTTTTTTTTTTGTCTGGACACAAAGTGAGACATGCAGGACTTTGTATCAGACCTAAAAAAACCCCAATAAACTGGTTTACCCCTTGAAAGGCTGCATACGGGCATTGGTGTGAATAGGTTTTAAAACTGACGGCCAGGAAGCTGTCCCTTATGCAGTTTCTCCAGGGCTTAGGACGGAAACCCAATGGACTGACACAGGGTGCATAGGGAAAGAAGTATGAACACCTCCTCACACACACACACACACACACACACACACACACACACACACACACACACACACACACACATGCACTGCTGCAGTAAGTGTTCTATTTCACCCCAGCTGCATTGCCCTATACTACTGTATAATGTCATCTAAAGGGTACCTGAGTTTTCCATGGAACTTACAAATTATGCAAAGTCTATCTGGGGACATCACTCTGACCCTTCAAAAATATTAATTTATCCTTTTTTTCAGGGGATAATCGCCCCATTTTGCTTGTGCCTTGATCTGCAGTTCACTCTGCACACAGAGTACGGGGACAAACACCCAGTAGTGACACTTCCCATGAGGCTCTGACGGGTGCACAAAGCCTCATCCAATTGTCTATGTATTATGTATTTACAGTTATGACATTATCTGGACAGGTTTTGTATATGCACTATATACAGTCCTATGAAAAAGTTTGGGCACCCCTATTAATCTTAATCATTTTTAGTTCTAAATATTTTGGTATTTGCAACAGCCATTTCAGTTTGATATATCTAATAACTGATGGACACAGTAATATTTCAGGATTGAAATGAGGTTTATTGTACTAACAGAAAATGCGCAATATGCATTAAACCAAAATTTGACCGGTGCAAAAGTATGGGCACCTCAACAGAAAAGTGACATTAATATTTAGTACATCCTCCTTTTGCAAAGATAACAGCCTCTAGTCGCTTCCTGTAGCTTTTAATCAGTTCCTGGATCCTGGATAAAGGTATTTTGGACAAACAATTCAAGTTCAGTTAAGTTAGATGGTCGCCGAGCATGGACAGCCCGCTTCAAATCATCCCACAGATGTTCAATGATATTCAGGTCTGGGGACTGGGATGGCCATTCCAGAACATTGTAATTGTTCCTCTGCATGAATGCCTGAGGATTTGGAGCGGTGTTTTGGATCATTGTCTTGCTGAAATATCCATCCCCGGCGTAACTTCAACTTCGTCACTGATTCTTGAACATTATTCTCAAGAATCTGCTGATACTGAGTGGAATCCATGCGACCCTCAACTTTAACAAGATTCCCGATGCCGGCATTGGCCACACAGCCCCAAAGCATGATGGAACCTCCACCAAATTTTACAGTGGGTAGCATGTGTTTTTCTTGGAATGCTGTTTCTTTTTGGACGCCATGCATAACGCCTTTTTTTATAACCAAACAACTCAATTTTTGTTTCCAAAATGAAGCTGCCTTGTCCAAATGTGCTTTTTCATACCTCAGGCAACTCTATTTGTGGCGTACGTGCAGAAACGGCTTCTTTCTCATCACTCTCCCATACAGCTTCTATTTGTGCAAAGTGCGCTGTATAGTTGACCGATGCACAGTGACACCATCTGCAGCAAGATGATGCTGCAGCTCTTTGGAGGTGGTCTGTGGATTGTCCTTGACTGTTCTCACCATTCTTCTTCTCTGCCTTTCTGATATTTTTCTTGGCCTGCCACTTCTGGGCTTAACAAGAACTGTCCCTGTGGTCTTCCATTTCCTTACTATGTTCCTCACAGTGGAAACTGACAGGTTAAATCTCTGAGACAACGTTTTGTATCCTTCCCCTGAACAACTATGTTGAATAGAGATGAGCGAACAGTGTTCTATCGAACACATGTTCGATCGGATATCAGGGTGTTCGCCATGTTCGAATCGAATCGAACACCACGTGGTAAAGTGCGCCAAAATTCGATTCCCCTCCCACCTTCCCTGGCGCCTTTTTTGCACCAATAACAGCGCAGGGGAGGTGGGACAGGAACTACGACACCGGGGGCATTGAAAAAAATTGGAAAAAGTCATTGGCTGCCGAAATCAGGTGACCTCCATTTTAGACGAATAGTGGATTTCAAATCCGGGTCATATGAGAATGTGAACTTTGTGACTATGAGACAGGGATAGCTGTACAGGCAGGGATAGCTAGGGATAACCTTTATTTAGGGGGGAATGTTATTAAAAATAACTTTATGGGGCTCTATCGGGTGTGTAATTGTGATTTTTGTGAGATAAACTTTTTCCCATAGGGATGCATTGGCCAGCGCTGATTGGCCGAATTCCGTACTCTGGCCAATCAGTGCTGGCCAATGCATTCTATTAGCTTGATGAAGCAGAGTGTGCACAAGGGTTCAAGCGCACCCTCGGCTCTGATGTAGCAGAGCCGAGGCTGCACAAGGGTTCAAGCGCACCCTCGGCTCTGATGTAGGAGAGCCGAGGGTGCACTTGAACCCTTGTGCACACTCAGCTCTGCTACATCAGAGCCGAGGGTGCGCTTGAACCCTTGTGCACACTCTGCTTCATCAAGCTAATAGAATGCATTGGCCAGCGCTGATTGGCCAATGTATTCTATTAGCCTGATGAAGTAGAGCTGAATGTGTGTGCTAAGCACACACATTCAGCTCTACTTCATCGGGCTAATAGAATGCATTGGCCAGCGCTGATTGGCCAGAGTACGGAACTCGACCAATCAGCGCTGGCTCTGCTGGAGGAGGCGGAGTCTAAGATCGCTCCACACCAGTCTCCATTCAGGTCCGACCTTAAACTCCACCTCCTCCGGCAGAGCCAGCGCTGATTGGCCGAAGGCTGGCCAATGCATTCCTATGCGAATGCAGACTTAGCAGTGCTGAGTCAGTTTTGCTCAACTACACATCTGATGCACACTCGGCACTGCTACATCAGATGTAGCAATCTGATGTAGCAGAGCCGAGGGTGCACTAGAACCCCTGTGCAAACTCAGTTCACGCTAATAGAATGCATTGGCCAGCGCTGATTGGCCAATGCATTCTATTAGCCCGATGAAGTAGAGCTGAATGTGTGTGCTAAGCACACACATTCAGCACTGCTTCATCACGCCAATACAATGCATTAGCCAGTGCTGATTGGCCAGAGTACGGAATTCGGCCAATCAGCGCTGGCTCTGCTGGAGGAGGCGGAGTCTAATGTCGGACCTGAATGGAGACTGGTGTGGAGCGATCTTAGACTCCGCCTCCTCCAGCAGAGCCAGCGCTGATTGGTCGAGTTCCGTACTCTGGCCAATCAGCGCTGGCCAATGCATTCTATTAGCCCGATGAAGTAGAGCTGAATGTGTGTGCTTAGCACACACATTCAGCTCTACTTCATCAGGCTAATAGAATACATTGGCCAATCAGCGCTGGCCAATGCATTCTATTAGCTTGATGAAGCAGAGTGTGCACAAGGGTTCAAGCGCACCCTCGGCTCTGATGTAGCAGAGCTGAGGGTGCACAAGGGTTCAAGTGCACCCTCGGCTCTCCTACATCAGAGCCGAGGGTGCGCTTGAACCCTTGTGCAGCCTCAGCTCTGCTACATCAGAGCCGAGGGTGCGCTTGAACCCTTGTGCACACTCTGCTTCATCAAGCTAATAGAATGCATTGGCCAGCGCTGATTGGCCAGAGTACGGAATTCGGCCAATCAGCGCTGGCTCTGCTGGAGGAGGCGGAGTCTAAGATCGCTCCACACCAGTCTCCATTCAGGTCCGACCTTAGACTCCGCCTCCTCCAGCAGAGCCAGCGCTGATTGGCCGAATTCCGTACTCTGGCCAATCAGCACTGGCTAATGCATTGTATTGGCGTGATGAAGCAGTGCTGAATGTGTGTGCTTAGCACACACATTCAGCTCTACTTCATCGGGCTAATAGAATGCATTGGCCAATCAGCGCTGGCCAATGCATTCTATTAGCGTGAACTGAGTTTGCACAGGGGTTCTAGTGCACCCTCGGCTCTGCTACATCAGATTGCTACATCTGATGTAGCAGTGCCGAGTGTGCATCAGATGTGTAGTTGAACAAAACTGACTCAGCACTGCTAAGTCTGCATTCGCATAGGAATGCATTGGCCAGCCTTCGGCCAATCAGCGCTGGCTCTGCCGGAGGAGGCGGAGTCTAAGGTCGGACCTGAATGGAGACTGGTGTGGAGCGATCTTAGACTCCGCCTCCTCCAGCAGAGCCAGCGCTGATTGGCCGAATTCCGTACTCTGGCCAATCAGCGCTGGCCAATGCATTCTATTAGCTTGATGAAGCAGAGTGTGCACAAGGGTTCAAGCGCACCCTCGGCTCTGATGTAGCAGAGCTGAGGCTGCACAAGGGTTCAAGCGCACCCTCGGCTCTGATGTAGGAAAGCCGAGGGTGCACTTGAACCCTTGTGCACCCTCAGCTCTGCTACATCAGAGCCGAGGGTGCGCTTGAACCCTTGTGCACACTCTGCTTCATCAAGCTAATAGAATGCATTGGCCAGCGCTGATTGGCCAATGTATTCTATTAGCCTGATGAAGTAGAGCTGAATGTGTGTGCTAAGCACACACATTCAGCTCTACTTCATCGGGCTAATAGAATGCATTGGCCAATCAGCGCTGGCCAATGCATTCTATTAGCGTGAACTGAGTTTGCACAGGGGTTCTAGTGCACCCTCGGCTCTGCTACATCAGATTGCTACATCTGATGTAGCAGTGCCGAGTGTGCATCAGATGTGTAGTTGAGCAAAACTGACTCAGCACTGCTAAGTCTGCATTCGCATAGGAATGCATTGGCCAGCCTTCGGCCAATCAGCGCTGGCTCTGCCGGAGGAGGCGGAGTCTAAGGTCGGACCTGAATGGAGACTGGTGTGGAGCGATCTTAGACTCCGCCTCCTCCAGCAGAGCCAGCGCTGATTGGCCGAATTCCGTACTCTGGCCAATCAGCACTGGCTAATGCATTGTATTGGCGTGATGAAGCAGTGCTGAATGTGTGTGCTTAGCACACACATTCAGCTCTACTTCATCGGGCTAATAGAATGCATTGGCCAGCGCTGATTGGCCAGAGTACGGAATTCGGCCAATCAGCGCTGGCTCTGCTGGAGGAGGCGGAGTCTAAGATCGCTCCACACCAGTCTCCATTCAGGTCCGACCTTAGACTCCGCCTCCTCCAGCAGAGCCAGCGCTGATTGGCCGAATTCCGTACTCTGGCCAATCAGCACTGGCTAATGCATTGTATTTGCGTGATGAAGCAGTGCTGAATGTGTGTGCTTAGCACACACATTCAGCTCTACTTCATCGGGCTAATAGAATGCATTGGCCAGCGCTGATTGGCCGAATTCCGTACTCTGGCCAATCAGCACTGGCTAATGCATTGTATTGGCGTGATGAAGCAGTGCTGAATGAGTGTGCTTAGCACACACATTCAGCTCTACTTCATCGGGCTAATAGAATGCATTGGCCAATCAGCGCTGGCCAATGCATTCTATTAGCGTGAACTGAGTTTGCACAGGGGTTCTAGTGCACCCTCGGCTCTGCTACATCAGATTGCTACATCTGATGTAGCAGTGCCGAGTGTGCATCAGATGTGTAGTTGAGCAAAACTGACTCAGCACTGCTAAGTCTGCATTCGCATAGGAATGCATTGGCCAGCCTTCGGCCAATCAGCGCTGGCTCTGCCGGAGGAGGCGGAGTCTAAGGTCGGACCTGAATGGAGACTGGTGTGGAGCTATCTTAGACTCCGCCTCCTCCAGCAGAGCCAGCGCTGATTGGTCGAGTTCCGTACTCTGGCCAATCAGCACTGGCCAATGCATTTCTATGGGGAAAAGTTAGCTTGCGAAAATCGCAAACTGACAGGGATTTCCATGAAATAAAGTGACTTTTATGCCCCCAGACATGCTTCCCCTGCTGTCCCAGTGTCATTCCAGGGTGTTGGTATCATTTCCTGGGGTGTCATAGTGGACTTGGTGACCCTCCAGACACGAATTTGGGTTTCCCCCTTAACGAGTTTATGTTCCCCATAGACTATAATGGGGTTCGAAACCCATTCGAACACTCGAACAGTGAGCGGCTGTTCGAATCGAATTTCGAACCTCGAACATTTTAGTGTTCGCTCATCTCTAATGTTGAACAATCTTTGTTTTCAGATCATTTGAGAGCGGGCTGTCCATGTTCAGCGACCATCAAACTTAACTGAACTTGAATTGTTTTGTAGAAAGAAATGGTCCAAAATACCTTCATCCAGGATCCAGGAACTGATTAAAAGCTACAGGAAGCGACTAGAGGCTGTTATCTTTGCAAAAGGAGGATGTACTAAATATTAATGTCACTTTTCTGTTGAGGTGCCCATATTTTTGCACCGGTCAAATTTTGGTTTAATGCATATTACACATTTTCTGTTAGTACAATAAACCTCATTTCAATCCTGAAATATTACTGTGTCCATCAGTTATTAGATATATCAAACTGAAATGGCTGTTGCAAACACCAAAATATTTAGAACTAAAAATGATTAAGATTAATAGGGGTGCCCAAACTTTTTCATAGGACTGTATACTACATAATACCTGTGGTCATATGCAAGCACCTCTCATCCCCATGCTCAGAAGAGTTGACTAATTTCCATGTCTTTTCCCTGCTCCTTGCAGAGCTGTTACCACAGTCACAGATCTCTTCATTGATAAACATACCTCACCCTGTCCGGTGTAGAGACAATGGGGCAGATTTATGAAGATTGTCATTACTTATTCTAGACTTCATAACCCTGAAGATGATGGAGGGTGCACCTCATAGATGACTAGGTGCACCCTCCACCGGGCTCGGTATCTCAGGGGAAATGTATGCCAGATATATGCCCCATCACTTACGCCAAATTTCTCTAATAAATTATGATAAATCTGGGAAACTGTCAAAAGTGGTGCAGAAGTAAATATATATATATTTTTTTTGCAAAACACTAACTTTTTATGCCTTGTACACCACAAAACTGACATACAATATGTAATAAATCTGTCCCACTGTGCTTGTGAGTAGATGCAGAGAGCTGTGCATGGAGCTGAGAGGAGAGAAGTCACTTTGTAAAGCTTATGCTTGTGAAGAAGCTGCTGGACCCACTTTCTATATTTCAGTCTCAGCAGCCTCTGCTGCCAAAGACATCATTTACTTAGTAACAGGTAGTGGACAGCAGAGGTAAAAGATAAGAGTGACAGGACTTTCAAAACAGTTTTTAGGCTTGAAAACATTTTTTTTTTTAATGAAAGTAATGTGCCATCATGTTCAGGATGGGGTATACTAAGCATTGAGCAGAAGTTAGTGACCATATAAGGGTTAACTACAGAGAGATAGGTGAGCAGAATCTCCTCTTCTTTCTCTTTTCTGTTTATTACAAATATATCAACTAGTTTTCATCCATTCTGAAGCTGAGTTCAGGGAAAACCAGCAGAGATGATGTTTGTAAAGGTGGAAATGCTTAGAAATGCAGGATACCAGTCATATATAGATATGGTCGAACCACTTAAGATTAGTTTTGTTTCAGGTTCAGTCGGTTTGGGTTCTTGACCTGTTTGGGGAAGAAGAAGTTTGTTATGAATCATTTAAATTGGCTAAAAACATAGTGTAGAACACTCTCAGGGCTACTGGGAACCTATCTATACAACATAGAAACACTGTCAGGACTCCTAGGAATGTATCTGTAAAACATAGTGTAGAACACTGTCAGGGCTCCTAGGAAACTGTCTATAAAACATAGTGTAGAACACTGCCAGGTCTCCTAGGAACCTATCTATAAAACATAGTGTAGAACACTGTCAGGGCTACTAGGAACCTATCTATAAAACATAGTGTAGAACATTGTCAGGGCTCCTAGGAACCTATCTATAAAACATAGTGTAGAACACTGTCAGGGCTACTAGGAACCTATCTATAAAACATAGTGTAGAACACTGTCAGGGCTCCTAGGAACCCATCTATAAAACATAGTGTAGAACACTGTCAGGGCTCCTAGGAACCCATCTATAAAACATAGTGTAGAACACTGTCAGGGCTCCTAGGAACCCATTTATAAAACATAGTGTAGAACACTGTCAGGGCTCCTAGGAACCTATCTATAAAACATAGTGTAGAACCCTGTCAGGGCTCCTAGGAACCTATCTATAAAACATAGTGTAGAACACTGTCAGGACTCCTAGGAACCTATTTATAAAACATAGTGTAGAACATTGTCAGGACTCCTAGGAACCCATCTATAAAACATAGTGTAGAACACTGTCAGGGCTCCTAGGAACCTATCTATAAAACATAGTGTAGAATACTGTCAGGGCTCCTAGGAACCTATCTATAAAACATAGTGTAGAACACTGTCAGGACTCCTAGGAACCTATTTATAAAACATAGTGTAGAACACTGCCAGGTCTCCTAGGAACCTATCTATAGAACATAGTGTAGAACACTGTCAGGATTCCTAGGAACCTAGAATACTCTAAGAGTTACTAGAAACCTAGCTCTCTTGTAGGCCAATTGAATTCAATAGTGGCAGCATCTCCTCTGTAATATCAAGACCACCGCTGATGATATTGGCTATTATTTTATAGTATTCTGAGTTCTTTTCTTTTAAAGGTGACTGGGCAACCCATTTAATGGTAAAACCCCAAACCCTCCCAAATAAACACCATGATTATGGTCCCACCAAGATCACAATTGTTTATATCATTTTTACTATTTGACAAATAGTGTTTATGTGTATTTCCCTTGGCTTGGAAATTATTGACCATAAAGACAACCAAAGACTTGACATAAACATCTTTCCTTTGTAGCCAACCAACAAATGAGGAATTCATTGCATGACCTGGACCCCCATGCAGCTGCCTGTCCAGCCTACCCCTTGTCCCAGTTCAGCGGTTACAGATAATTTAGTAATAATCCCCTGTGATAATGGCTTGGTGTGATTACACATGTCTGTGACCATCTATATTAAATTCAGTAGTCACAGGTCACACCCTGGCTTTTAAGTGTTAATCACTTTTGTTCTATGGTGGCCTTTGACCTGGTGATGAGGACCTTTGTACCCTTGGCACAGCTTGGTGAGATGACCCAGCAACCCAATTAATAACATAATTATGCAGAATATTGTTGTGTGCGTGTCTTCATTATTAGCATACACAGGGAAGGGAGGATATGCGGCAATTAGAGGGAGAGGAAGGTGTGTGATTTCCATATTGCTTGGAGAAGCGCCCTATATATTAAGTGTGTCTTGTCAATCATGTATTTCTCGGGAGAACATGTTCCTGTTAGACTTTCCTCTGGGGTGACACATTATTGGTGGAAAATCCAATTATATTAGTGGCAAACAAATGCTATAAACCAATAACTGTTCCTATTAGTGAGGATGGCATGTGGTGACAGAAGATTATCCACAATGATGAGAATGAAAGTTATTACTACCCTTTATATAGGGGTAATCTACTTTCCATTGCAGTTCAGTTCCTGGCCCATATAATCTTATAGTAGACACATGTAAACTTGTTTGACAAGCAATTTGCTACCTATTTACATGCAGCGTTCACTAATATGCAATGGGCTAGTTTGGCTATTGCTGCAGACTACTATTTATATCTAATGATTGGAATGGACGACATCTGCTACGATAATATATGGGAAATTGGTCACTTATTAATGTATGAGCGGTGTTGTTATCATACAACAATATTCTTACATGCCAATAATAGTCCATTAATTGGATTTTTTGTGATGATGGCCCCTTTTAATTCCTATATAAACTGCATCCAATGTGTATAATATTGGTCTTGATCATAATAAAAAAAAAAATTGGCCCCATTGGGTCCCATTTCTACTGAGACATAAGGTGGGATAACTAATCGCTATGGATGATGATGAAAGGCGATGTGGAAAATGCGCCCGCATAACTTTACTGAGACATCATAATACTTGTATGTGACCATTAGAATTACTTTCTTCATATGCAGTGTACACATTGATCTTTTTGTGTATGTATGGTGGGTGGTTATCACGACAGCCTGGAGCGATCATAGGCAGGGTGTAATGGACATGTAGAATATATGCAATATACTGCAATACAAAAGCAATTAAACCCCTATGGTTAAAGATCCTATGGGGATGAAAGTAAGAAGGGTTAAAAAAAATAAATAAATAAAATATATATATATATATATATATATATATATATATATATATATATATATATTTATTATTATTATTATTATTATTATTAACTTTAAATCACTGCCTTATCCCATTTTACCCAAAAAACAAATAAACAAAAAATATTACTATGGCATTATTTTGGGATAGATACCTCATTGATTAACTTTTATTAACTTTCTGGGAAATAGAAAAAAAGCTGCAATTTTGACTTTTTAATGCACTAAATGCTGCGCCATTCACCTGCTCAATTTATTCGCCTGGCCAATGTGACTAAATTGCTACCAAATTTGAATTGTTTTTTTTTTTTTACATTTTACTACTTTTACTTTTGCAAAGTAAAAGCTATTTTGCAATAACAATTTTGTTTTCATTGCCACTTTCCAAGAACCATGATCTTAATTTGGTGATTTTTTTTTTTTTTTTTGCACACAGGACTTATTTTTTTTTACCTGAATTTTTATTGATGTCATTTTTTTTTTTAATCAATTTTTCAGTGGCTGACAGACAAAAAAAACCCTGAAAATTCTGGCATCCTTTTTTATGCTCTTCAGGAAAAATAACATTTGTAATGCTTGGGTCCTTACAGACTCAGAAATACTCAATATGTGTATCATGTTTTTAATCTTTACATTTTATTATTTATTAAACATTTTGAGATGGGGATTCATTTGTTACTGTCGGTTTTTTAAGGACATTATTTTATCTTTTTTATACAATTTTTTTTGTCCCTAAAGAGACTTTAAGATCGCTTTTATAACACATTGAAAGTAATTTACGGTACATAATTATACTAAATAAAAACAAAAAACTGGTCAATACCTCAAAAATAGTGTGCATGTATACTGTATATCCAAACGTCTATTCTTCATTTCTGTAAATATGGCTGACAATTTTTACTGTACACAGTAATGGAATGTTCACACATAATCAGATTGTGTTGTGGTTTGGTGGTCAAAGAATAGCTGGATATGTTGGATTTGTACATGGCCAGGGTGTAACCCCAGTGAGAAATCTGTGCCAGGCCCCCCAACTATATAATAAAATGTATAAGATAGAAATATAAGACAAGTCTGTACAAATAGACCTTTACAGACCATAAAATTCCATATTTTGGGTAAGTGTCCTCTTTGTGTGATATAATTTGCCTGTGCCACCTTAAATATCTTATTGGAGGTATAGTGCAGTTCAAGGCTCAGTACAATGCGATATACATGTATCCATGTACTTGAATATATTATGGACCTGTACTATCTCAAAGTGATATGGAGCTGCAATTTGGTTTCTCTGAGGTCGTTCTTTACCTCTGTTCGCCTCCAGTGTCATCCAGCAGTCAATGAAGGATGTTTCTTTCCTCCAAATCCTCTGCTCATAAATGGTCTGGGTACATTTTATTACTGGTATCACTAATAAAATAGTAATATCATAAGACTCTCTACAGGCAAGAAAAACTTTGACTACAGAAGCAATTTTTCTTTTTTCTTTTTATTAATTCTGTAACTGTAGTCTTCCTAACCATCACTTTATAAATTTGTTTTCATTGGTTTAATAAGCAGACGCAGGCCCGAGACACAATGACGGATTTTGCTCTATTTAATTGTAATAATATTTTGTTACTTAGTGTGTCAACGTTGCAATTTTCTTATCATGTAAATTGTAGGGTAAATCATCTGCTGGAGAAAAGTCAGATAGCAAGTGTAAAAATGCTTTCAGACTAACAAGAATTAAATGGCAATTTCATTGGTTTAATGTAAGGTAAATTTGCTTAGGGATCATAACTTTATCTCACTATATTTGTAACTCATCACCAGTGACCTTTGGATTGGATACTATTATACAAGCTTGTATAATGGAACATATCAGTAATGCTCACAGATAAGAATACCTGCATTTATTTTATATAGGATAGGGTATCTCCAGTGCTGAAATTGTAATAAAATAGAATAAACCAAATAAGTCTAAGAATTGTTCAGCCTTAAGGTTAAGACCCCATGTAGCGAATTGTTGCAAAAAAATGATGCGTTTCCGAAGTGTTTTCATAAGTATAATTGACATGCGATTTAAAAAATGTGAGCGCTATTGAAATCACATCTTTTCTGCTGCGGATTTTTTTCTGCAATGTGTAATGTAAAACTTTGCATTTTCCCAATGCAGTGCCCCGGCCTAAGGCTGAGGCCCCACGTTATGGAAACGCAGCTTCTTTTGTTGTAGATTTTGCTGCGGTGTTTTGACTCAAGGCTAAGAATGGCTACAAAAGGAATGGGAAATATATAGGAATCTCTTATACTTCTTAGACTTCTCCCTTCTACTCAATCCACTCTTGGCTTTGGCTCAAAAAACCACAACAAAATCTGCAACAAAAAAAGCTGCAGAATTTATTAATTAATGATACAGGATAGGTAGGTCATCAATTGCAGATCAGCAAGGGCCTGACACACAAGTTCACTGTGGATCAGCTGTTTGAAGCAGAAGCCACACTCCATAACCTCCACTTCTATTCAAAGTTCATGTAACAACAAATTAATGGGACACATGGCCGGATCTCACCTTAGTCCCATTCAAATGAATTGGTTGAGCTACGATACCAAGCACAAATGTCCATGTGTGAGATCCCTGCTGATCTGTAACTAATTTCTTACCCTAAGGATGGGTCATCAATTAATAAGCCTGGAAAACTCATTTAGCTTCTAGTTTGGTTAAGCATTCCAAAATCTAATGAAGCCAATTCAGTAGCCACATGTAAGCTAAACAATTGACAGGCTGCAAATGACTAAGGAAACAATAGGTAGCCATACATAAGCATACTCAGTCTATCACTCAGCATTCTCAGGACAAAAAGTTGCACTGACAATGCTTGTAGTGTATGGTAAGACATGCACTTGCCCTGAATTCATTGGAAAAGTGAATCATTATTGTGTAGGGTCCAATCTAAAGAGGTCACCTTGCGGCTGGCAGATGGGATTACACAATTTGATCAAAATGTTAACCAAGATCCTCATTTCATGTATTATACACAATATGTATCAGTAGCAGTAATTCTGTTGGCGCTAGCAACTGTTGCAACTTTTTGTCTTCAAATCTCTATTTCAGCAATGGCAATGTAGTTTATATTGTTAGGTAGTTCTGACAGTTTTTATAAACATAAGGGCAGCTTTATTAAAATGGTTTAAAAGCAAAACTGTCTTTGTTGCCCATACCAACCAATCACAGCGCAGATTTCATCTTGTAGTCTGCTCCAGAAAAACAGAAGCTGAGTTGTGATTAGTTTTTTTGGGGGTAACCAATGTAGTTAATAAATCTGCCCCATTGCATTGAAAAGCTACATTACAGGGCAGAATGGGTTTGGCTGCCTGGGAACCAGATTGCATCTTTGGAACAATGTATCAATGTATGCAGTGGCGTAACTAGGAATGGCGGGGCCCCGTGGCGAACTTTTGACATGGGGCCCCCCCCCGACACTGAAGATCTCGACCGAGTCCCTCCTACGCATTCCTGCGCGCTCTATTATGTTCCATAGTGGCCCCTGCACACAGTATTATACCCAATAGTGGCCCCTGCACACAGTATTATACCCAATAGTGGCCCCTGCACACAGTATTATACCCAATAGTGGCCCCTACACACAGTATTATACCCAATAGTGGCCCTTGCACACAGTATTATGTCCATTAGTGGCCCCTACAGGACTAAATACTGTCACCGCTGACCGCTATACCAGGACAAATTGTGGATAAAAAATCTGGCCCTGTGCATTACAATTTAGTAACTCCATGTGCCTCATATTAATAGAAGTTAACCCCATCATCTCCCTGACATTAACCCATGTGTGCCTCACCATAAGGGTTACTGATATGTGAGAGACATGGAGGTAATAATAAAGTATCTTCATTATTATTACCCCCAAATGTCTCACATATCAGTAACTCTTATGGTGAGGCAAACAGGGGTTAATGTGAGGGAGATGATGGGGTTAACTGCTATTACTATGAGGCACATGGAGTTACTAAAACACAAGTAATCCCCCCCATATGCCTGACATTAATAAGTAACCCCAGTACGTACCTGTGTAGCTTTAGTTTCATTTTCCTTCTTCCTCCAGTGCAGGACGGACGGCAGGAGCTCGGCAGGGATAAGCCCCGCCTCCTCCTCTCATTGGTGGGCAGAGGACAGCAGAGAAAGGGAGGGGGGAGAGAGAGGGGGGGGGAGCGTCCTGAAGAGCTGAGAGGAGCCAGAGCTGCAGCTCCTGTGTCTCAGCCGTTGCTGCAGCTTCGGGGCCCCCTGTTGGTGGAAAGTATTCCACCAACAGGGGGCCCCGATCATTATACTCGGGGGTCCGAAAAGACCTCCGAGAATAATGATAGCAGCGGTAGCAGCTGTCACCGGGCCCCTAATGTCCCGGGCCCTGTGGCAGCTGCTACCGCTGCTATGGTGGTAGTTACGCCACTGAATGTATGTAACAATGTATATAAAACAGATACACTTGGAGAACAAGGTCCAAACCAAAAAACCTATTGCTGTTGGAGAGAGTAATGTAATAGCCAGTATAAAAATAGGAGAATATAGGAATAGCCAAAATGACCCAGAGGAATATCAGAAGTGAAGGCAACACAGTGGCTATCATTGCAGTGCTGGAGTCCTGGGTTTGAATCCTGCCAAGGACAAAACATTTGCAAGGAGTTTGTATGTTCTCCCCGTGTGTGAATTGATTTCCTTCCATACTCTGAAGACATACTGATAGGGAAAAACGTACATTGTTTCTAAACTTAAAAAAAATTCTATTTTATAGGGATATTCACCATGTTTGTGGAAATTCTGACAATTTAAAACAAATATGTTTTAAAAGTTAATTTTCAGAATATTTGGGATTAAAGATTAGCATACAAGGGGTGCTTAGTTGATTGCATTATATTTCTTATTAGGGATGGGATTTTGCACAAAGGACATAAGTCCACCTGTCAGTGACAAGTTGACCTCTTTAGATGGGACCCTACACTACAGTATCTCACCTCTCTCTGTATATACAATTTAATAGAAATGGTTACCAAGAACCTCATTTTTATGCTATTTTACATTAGGTATTAAAAACACTGCTACTTTTTGTGTTAGCCTATGCCTGCTGTCACTTGTGCTTGGCACATTAATATATAGAAAGTAAGGTTAACTTTCAGACATGTTTAAAAATACTTTATAGGCTCCATTATGAAAGTCCTTTCCAATATCTATAAAATACACCCATATACACACATATACAGACACACACATACACATACAGTCCTATGAAAAAGTTTGGGCAACCCTATTAATCTTAATCATTTTTAGTTCTAAATATTTTGGTGTTTATAACAGCCATTTCAGTTTGATATATCTAATAAGTGATGGACACAGTAATATTTCAGGATTGAAATGAGGTTTATTGTACTAACAGAAAATGTGCAATATGCATTAAACCAAAATTTGACCAGTGCAAAAGTATGGGCACCTCAACAGAAAAGTGACATTAATATTTAGTAGATCCTCCTTTTGCAAAGATAACAGCCTCTAGTCGCTTCCTGTAGCTTTTAATCAGTTCCTGGATCCTGGATAAAGGTATTTTGGACAAACAATTCAAGTTCAGTTAAGTTAGATGGTCGCCGAGCATGGACAGCCCGCTTCAAATCATCCCACAGATGTTCAATGATATTCAGGTCTGGGGACTGGGATGGCCATTCCAGAACATTGTAATTGTTCCTCTGCATGAATGCCTGAGGATTTGGAGCGGTGTTTTGGATCATTGTCTTGCTGAAATATCCATCCCCGGCGTAACTTCAACTTCGTCACTGATTCTTGAACATTATTCTCAAGAATCTGCTGATACTGAGTGGAATCCATGCGACTCTCAACTTTAACAAGATTCCCGATGCCGGCATTGGCCACACAGCCCCAAAGCATGATGGAACCTCCACCAAATTTTACAGTGGGTAGCATGTGTTTTTCTTGGAATGCTGTTTCTTTTTGGACGCCATGCATAACGCCTTTTTTTTTATAACCAAACAACTCAATTTTTGTTTCCAAAATGAAGCTGCCTTGTCCAAATGTGCTTTTTCATACCTCAGGCAACTCTATTTGTGGCGTACGTGCAGAAACGGCTTCTTTCTCATCACTCTCCCATACAGCTTCTATTTGTGCAAAGTGCGCTGTATAGTTGACCGATGCACAGTGACACCATCTGCAGCAAGATGATGCTGCAGCTCTTTGGAGGTGGTCTGTGGATTGTCCTTGACTGTTCTCACCATTCTTCTTCTCTGCCTTTCTGATATTTTTCTTGGCCTGCCACTTCTGGGCTTAACAAGAACTGTCCCTGTGGTCTTCCATTTCCTTACTATGTTCCTCACAGTGGAAACTGACAGGTTAAATCTCTGAGACAACTTTTTGTATCCTTCCCCTGAACAACTATGTTGAACAATCTTTGTTTTCAGATCATTTGAGAGTTGTTTTGAGTAGCCCATGATGCCACTCTTCAGAGGAGATTCAAATAGGAGATCAACTTGCAATTGGCCACCTTAAATACCTTTTCTTATGATTGGATACATCTGGCTATGAAGTTCAAAGCTCACTGAGGTTACAAAACCAATTTTGTGCTTCAGTAAGTCAGTAAAAAGTAGTTAGGGGAATTCAAATCAATAAAATGATAAGGGTGCCCATACTTTTGCACCGGTCAAATTTTGGTTTAATGCATATTGCACATTTTCTGTTAGTACAATAAACCTCATTTCAATCCTGAAATATTACTGTGTCCATCAGTTATTAGATATATCAAACTGAAATGGCTGTTGCAAACACCAAAATATTTAGAACAAAAAATGATTAAGATTAATAGGGGTGCCCAAACTTTTTCATAGGACTGTATACACACACAAACACACACACACATACACGGGCACACACACACATACACACCCACATACACACATATATAGCTTTTAAGACTTCCTGAAGACTTAATAATCAGAGTGCGTGCACCCGAGATAAGACACATCATTAGTTTTTATTAGGCAGCAATTTTTCAGCTCCATAAAATCTAAAGTACAAAAGCAGATATCCCTTGAGTGTGATCATAAAAAGGTAAAAGAAGTAACAATAAAAATGCATGGTCTGAATTGTCTATATATATTTTTTTATATGTATTTTTTTTGCTATAGATCAGAACATGAAACAGGACAGAATTACTAAGAACATTTTATGGTGTATAAATGAATACAAACACCAAATCTTTCTTCTCTGTTTCATGAAAAGTGGAAATTTCTTCCAGGCCAATAGATATTGATTTATTAAAGTTCTCTATCACTATTGAGAAAATAAAGGTGGCAGCCTGGTTATATATGTGGAGGGAGGTGGGCACTGCTTGACTGCTAGGACCCTCACAATGATTTGAATGGAGGACCCAAATCCTGTATTCCACTCATGACTCTGGCAAAGACAAGTTTGCATGTCCTCTGAAGCTCCAGTACAAGTATAAAGGACGGGGGGAACCATGTTAGCTGTTTCTGGAATAGAATAGAATAGAATAGAACTTGGAATAGAACATAGAAGAGAATAGAATAGAATAAAATAGAATAGAACATAGAATAGAATCAAATAGAATAGAATAGAACTTGGAATAGAACAACAATATGCATGATTAGATTGAATTATATTTCCAATAATGTTTTTAACAAAGATAAAGACACAATACATAAATGTAAGAAAAACATACATAGAGAGTAAAAAATATGCCCAAATATAGATGTATAGAGAAGTAATACAAACAGGTCCCAACTTAGCAAAAGTGAGTGAGTGTTTTTCATAGTTGCAAACTGTCCTAAATATTTTGAGACTGTCATTAGTATTGGGTATGTCCCAGCCCCCAAAGGGCATGATTTCCAAAAACTTAACCAAAAAGTGTGTGGCCCCACTATATTTGGGTTTTTTCCTGGGGGTTTAGGATGGCTAGTGCTTAAATTCTCCTATTTTACCAACCTAAATAATGGTAACACTGGATTATTCATTCAACCTCTATTAGTTTAATTTTTATAAATGTTTATGCTTGGAATATTCGAGCTCTCTTCATTTTATATATTAATTTTAGTTATTTTATAAAGTGTATATTTTAATTTTGATTTTTTTAGATTAGTTCCTCTGAATGCAATAGATTCCCTTTAGTACTTAGTACAGTTATTTTTCGAAAAAATCTACCTTAAAAAAAATCTAAAAAATACAGAACTTACCCATGTTAGAATAGTTTCTTTTGGTTGTGGATTTACTTTAATAATTGTAATGTGTTAATTATAGAAGCAGAATTCCTCAAACTATTTTTAAAGCTATACAGCCAGAATATATTTATATTTTTTATATTTCATTTTATTTTTTTATATTTATATTATATTTTTTGTATGTAATATAATTTTTTTTAAATTATATTTTATATTTATAGTTTAGGTATTTTAGATCTGCTCCTGAGAATGGAATAGATTCCATCAAGTAACTAGAAAATAGAGAAGTTACACAATGCCACAGGGTACAATGTTAGAATACATTATCTATTGGTTGTACTTTTAACTTGTACTTGTAACTTGACGCTGGTATCAAAGGGGTTGTCCATGATAAACTAAAAATTAACCCCTAAACTAAACCCCCTCTCCTGCCTAACTTCTAATTTACTTCAAATATCTATAACTACACATTTCCCTGGAGTAGTCATGTGACTTCCCCAAGGACACTTTCTGATAATCCGGTGACGTTCCATTTCACCACTTCTGAAACGGAACATCACCATTACACTTCCCTCTCCCCATCAATATTTACAATCCTTCCTGTGTCTGGGAACGGCTCCTCTCCTCTTCCTGTCTTCTAGTAGTGGGTGGAATAGGTTAGTTAGGGAGATGGGGGAGGCTGGGAGGGGCTAGCAATAGGGGGGATAGCTAGGCTAAAGAGAGACAGGAGAGGGAGGGGCTAGTAATGGGCGGGATCGCTAGATTAGTGAGACAGGGAGGGGAGTGTAGGCATGAGAGAGGAGGGGGAGCTGAGTGAGAGAGAACTACCATAGCAGCTATATAGGAAGCTGCACAGCAGGAAGCTAGCACCATTTAAACAAAGGAAGAGAATGCCAACAGCAACCAGAGACACCCAGAAATCACTCCAAACACTGGTAAAGGTATATGGGTGTATTTATTAACCCATTACTAGCACTAACAGACCTTTATAAAAAAAAAAATAATAATTCTGCCCGGAAAACCCCTTTAAGTGTATTCTATGCATGTTATGGACTTACTTTAATAATTTGATTGTGTTTACAACACAGTCAAAATTGCTGAAACTACAAAGTTAACCACCAGTTTACACCATTCTAGAACAGTCTAGAATTATAGCCATCACCCACATCAAAGTGATGGGAGTATAGTATTGTGCTTGCACAGGATGGACTCTGCATAGTTAATTACCGGGCGTGAGGCGCGTCGGGCCTGTGCCAATCTCCTACTAACTATGATGAAGCGCCAAGTGAAAAAAAAGCAATTTCATGCTTCATTCTGTCATTAATTCTCTCTTGTATTCTTCGAGGCACTAGACGCCTTTGTTTAAGTTTGGGATAATGGAAGGTTTAAGTTGTGATTCCTGTCAAATAAGTCACGGGAGTGAACAAGGGAGACCCGGTTTGTTGTTTGTTTTTGTGCAGATTACTGTAAAGATACATAAGTGAGCATTACAGGTGACTCCTTTCTTGGCAGTAAGGTATGGGGCTTCCATTAGGCCCTATCGAATGCATTAAGCTGGAAGTCAAAGCCCTGCGCTTTCTGCTGGCTGCTTGTCTATGCCAGAAGACAATCAACCCATAAGGGTCATTTTCTGCATGAACTAACCTTTTCCTCTCTTAAGGTTTGAAGCCTTTGTTGGCAATGAGATGCTCAGTGGGAACATTAAATTAACACTTCATATTCGTGGCTGTAAATTTACTGGCAGGCTGAAGGAAAGTCAAGGAAAACAAACACTCCATCATTTCTGCTTCATTTAGCTTGTGAATGGGGACACTCTCACCTGCAGAGAAAAGAGGTCAGGGCAGACAGGGATAATTTTAATCAGACTCTCAGACTGGTCTTTAGTTGTAGTGGATTGAGTTGCATTCTGTGTTTAACGGAAGGTGAGATTGAGGTGAGAGCAAGCAAATAGATAATAAGTACTCTGCGGAATATTTAAAAGGGCTCGTCGCGCTAACCAAGGCGAAGAGTCACACTCTAATCGGTTGCCAAGGAAACCGCAAGGTCTTAAAGATTGTTAATTTTAATCGCCGGTAGGAGGAAATGTGTTGTCATCTTAATAAGGGTGTCTGATTTATGAGGAGCGAGTAGAAAAGAGAAGGGAAGTTTCTCTTCTTGGAAGTTAAATAATGATGACAGATGCCTCCGCGCTTCATTACGTCTCCTCTCGTCTTCCCCGCGGAAGGTTGTGTATAGGAGAGGCTGTTATACATATGGACTAGTTATAACGTTCTATACACTTTGGAGTCTTTTTTTTTTTTTTTTTACTCTGGATTAAGGCAAGATGCGTCTAATACGTAATATATATATGACGGTCACAGTGGCACACTTATGGCATTGCTGAAGCGAGACTTCAATTATAGACAAACACAATACATCTCAGGTGACATTACTGCTTGTGACCAAAATACAACGTTTCAGCCAATGACCAGCTTTTATCAAGAGTATCTGGGTGGCAAATATAGGAAATGGCGCGCACGGTACCCTAATAGAAAGCTGGACCCATAACACATACAGGATACACTGATTGTACATCAGTAAGAAAGTATTTGCTTATATACTCCGGACACATTCTCTTTTTCTTTAGCTGCCTAGACTGTTGGCCCTGCTACCAAAGTGTCCTTTTCTTTTGTTAATACTTGGTTAAAGGGATTGTCTAGTTTTAGCAAATAAATGAAATTGTTTGTATAGTGAAAAGTTATACGATTTTCCAATAAACTTTCTGTATCAATTCCTTATGGTTTTCTAGATCTCTACTTGCTGTCATTCATTCTTTATGTCTGGTAGATAAAATCAGTCCATGGTCATGTGATATACAGTCCATAGTGACATGATATACAGTCCATGGTCATATTATATACAGTCCATGGTTACATGATACACAGTCCATGGTCATGTGATATACAGTCCATGGCTATGTGATATACAGTTCATAGTCATGTGATATACAGTCCATGGTGACATGATATACAGTCAATGGTCATATTATATACAGTCCATGGTTACATGATACACATTCCATGGTCATGTGATATACAGTCCATGGTCATGTGATATACAGTCCATGGTCATGTGATATACAGTCCATGGTCATGTGATATACAGTCCATGGTCATGTGACATACAGTCCATGGTCATATGATATACAGTCCATGGTTACATGATATACAGTCCATGGTCATTTGATATATGGTCCATGGTCATGTGATATACAGTCCATGGTTATGTGACATACAGTCCATGGCTATGTGATATACAGTCCATGGTGATGTGATATACAGTCCTTGGTCATGTGATATACAGTCCTTGGTCATGTGATATACAGTCCATGGTTATGTGACATACAGTCCATGGCTATGTGATGTACAGTCCATGGCTATGTGATGTACAGTCCATGGCTATGTGATATACAGTCCATGGTGATGTGATATACAGTCCTTGGTCATGTGATATACAGTCCTTGGTCATGTGATATACAGTCCATGGTTATGTGACATACAGTCCATGGCTATGTGATGTACAGTCCATGGCTATGTGATGTACAGTCCATGGCTATGTGATGTACAGTCCATGGTGATGTGATATACAGTCCTTGGTCATGTGATATACAGTCCTTGGTCATGTGATATACAGTCCATGGTCATATTATATACAGTCCATGGTTGTGTGATATACAGTCCATGGTCATATTATATACAGTCCATGGTTACATGATATACAGTCCATGGTCATGTGACATACAGTCCATGGCTATGTGATATACAGTCCATGGCTATGTGATATACAGTCCTTGGTCATGTGATATACAGTCCTTGGTCATGTGATGCACACACGGCTGCACAGCTTGTTACAAGACAGATGTCTGATTACTGTGCTGTGCTATAGTGAGCTGTGCACAGTGGCCTCAGTGATCGCTGGTAAGAAAGCATTGACCTATGTGGGTGACATCACTGGTTCTTTTCCAGTGACTGCTAAGATGGTCATATGAACCTCACACCTTCTGGGGGTGTGAGACCCAGCACATAAAAAAAGGGGACAAGGACTGGGCAAAAGATTGACAGGACAGGTGAGTATGTCTTTTTGTTTTACACCCACTCTGGCCTTCGCACGGGTTGCTTTACTTTATGGACACCCCCTTTGAGCCATACCACCTTTCTCTTTATACTGCTTTTATTGGCCTACTACTACGTATTATATTTGTGCAATACATAATTTGTAGGCATTTACTGCTGTATATACACAAGATATCTGGTACAGTTTAATGTTGGAATCCATCTGTACAACGTCTCTGCTTGCCTGTGCTAATAATAACATAAGCTTATTACAGCTGAATAGGAGACCATTATATCTTCTCAATAAGAAGATAGATTTGTTAAACTAATCCATCTTCAAGATGTTCCTGTATTTTTCAGACTAATGGTGTGTAACGAATTGTCTTGCATCAAGATGTAGCAAGCATAGCTCTTATGTATGTGTACGGTGCTTCAAAGAAGACCTTCTCCATTTCTCTGCACCTTAAAAGGGTTGTGTCAATAGCAATGTCAATAAGTAATCTGAATATGCATTTTACAGTAACTTGGCAAAATGCTGTTATTAAAAAAATGTCTTTGCAGAAATATGTTGATTATCTACTTGTAATAGCAACCCCTGGTGTTCAACATGGATAGATCTGTGGATGGTTTTCTAATGGGGTTCTGCCCATATTGAGCATTCTCTCTGAGAAGCAGAAAGAAAGTCTATGTCCAGCCTAAATGATAGCCCATACAGCAGAAGCTGTACTGTATTTTACAGGGCATCCATGACTAACACTAGAATGAGATACAATGATCTAAGCATTTGGAACACCAGGGGGTGCTATTACATGCAGAAAATACATGGCCAACCCCTTCCATTACAAATAAAGTAATCATAGTCATTCCATAGGCAGCTGTAGGTTTAGTGAAGAAGGCTCAGAGGGGTACTGGAGGTTGGCTCTACACCCATTAAAAACAGACAACCTATCCTAAGGAAAATTGTGACCTGCTCCATGCAATAGCAAATGATGGCGGTATTTTCCTCTAGAAGCATTACTTCTATGGGGTGAATATAGGATGAGCACCATACCACAGCCCCATAGGAACATTGTTGTGTAACGGAGGAGCAACTTATATTTTGAATTACCAGAATGTGACATTTTAGTGATAATGCTGTGAGCGATATATTCATGACAATGGTTTCCTATATTCTGCAATACAAACAGATATTTAAGGGATAGATTTATTCATATGGCTACTCATCTTCTTTGGCAGGTGGAAGGTTTCCATTCTACTCTTCATGTCTAATAGGTTCACTTGAGTATAATTATTCAATGTTTTTTGTCTTTACAGAAAATTGCCATAACATTAAAACCTTGTGTTTAATATTATGTCGATTCCCCCATAGAGACTAGAGATGAGCGAGTACTGTTCGGATCAGCCGATCCGAACAGCATGCTCGCATAGAAATGAATGGACGTAGCCGGCACGCGGGGGGTTAAGCGGCCGGCCGCCGTCAAAGCGGAAGTACCAGATGCATCCATTCATTTCATCGGCTGATCCGAACAGTACTCGCTCATCTCTAATAGAGACAAAACTAGCTCTGACCTAGGTGTTCTGTGATATCTGACAACTCCTATAACCACCTTCTTCCACTGCTCCATGGTTTAACACTATGGCTGATTTGAGACCATGTCACCCCCTAAATAGCAAGCTATATGAACATTTTTTTCCTGACATCTTCTATCATAACCAGTAAAGTATACCTAAACTTTTGATTTTCTGGCAGCATTTGGGACATTAATAAATGTTATATACATTGTTAACAGATTTGGGCTCCTTGAAATCCTGTGCTGAAATCTTGGACATTATATGGTTTTCGGTTTGCTTTAAGTCCGGGGTCTGATACATTTTGACTCTGGTGGAAACAGTGTGGCAAAAATGTTGCCTTTTACATTACCTGCAAAGTGAATGGGATTGTGGCTACTCGCATTCAGAACCACATTTTTGTAAATCGTAGGATGTCAATTATACTTCCAGAAACACTGGCATTTGTATAGGTATAATAGGGACAGAAAGTCCACAGAGGAAAACTCTGAAGACTTTCTGTAAAAAATGCTGTGGAAAAAACATGTGTTTCTGGCGTGGACTTTTCCCCTGCAGTTTTTGGCAGCGACTCACTGTGTGGGGATTCATGCTAGATTCACACTAGCATTCAGGTTTTCATCCAAAAGATGGAGACCCTGGTACTTAAAAAGAAGTTACACATGGAAACCCGTGGACCCCATAGACTAGAATGGGAGCAAGTTTCTGCTCAGTTTCCACAGTTTTTATACTGAAACCGGTGTTGAGAAAACTCTTCCTTTTTTTTTTCTTTCCAACGTTTTTAAGCGGAATCTGAGACGGAATATGGAAACTCGAACACTAGTGTCAACCGAGCATTAGCCTAAATATGTGATTTTCTTCTTCCATAGGACAAGATTGTCAATCTTTAGGTCATTTATCTTGTTCTATGAGTTATGATGCCTGAGATATAAGTGTCTGAAATGTCTCCATAACTTCAGCTTCCCTGTATTATACAAGATCATGTACATTCATGCTCAAACAGTAAGGCCTTGTTCACATCTGCATTTGGTAATCCGATCAGGGAGTCCACATGGGGACCCCCCCGAATGGACTACTGAACGTATTGGCAAGCGGTGTGCAAGTAAAAGTACACGGACCTGACTATGGGGTCCCCATTATTATAGTCTATGGGGTCCGTGTGCTTTCTCTGCACACTGCTTGCCAATGAATTCGGTAGTCCGTTCAGGGGGTTCCCATGCGGACTCCCCGAACGGATTACCAAACGCAGATGTGAACCAGGGGTAAGAGAAACAAGGAAAAGAATAAAGAAGAGACAGAGAAGGAATTTCATAGAAAGGAGCCAAAATCTGTTAATAAAATGTATTACATCATTTATTAATGCCACAAATGCTGCCAGAAAGTAAAAAGTTGTTGTAATATTTATGTTCGCATTAACTTTTTTCTGCAATTTCCATTACAATTCTGTTTTCTAGCATGTCCTTTACGCCTAGCCTTCCAATATCTTGGAAGAAGGAGATATATGTTTTATTTGTATTTTTACATTCTGCAAATTCAGAAAACATTTCAATTTTACGTGAATTACAATGAAAAAATTCTAATTCATTTCAATACAGTAAGTTGGTTACGTAATGTACATTACTATTACTCTTATCTGACTGATCATCTGCGACACGGAGTGCTGTGAATATCAAGGAATGACTATGTATAAGATTATACGTTACACACCATTCACTACCATACAATGAGTACAAATAATAATTGTTATTTAATGTTGCTTTTTTTCTACTATAGCTCCTTAACTTCTTATTAATCCTAGATAACAGATCAGTGAATCTGCCCGGGTACCAAACCCTTCAACCAACTGGTCAGTTTATTCCATACAAATGATGTCTCAGATCTGCATATGAACAATCCTATTAGACTAAAATATAGGCAATTGCATATGCAAATCTGTCTCTTCTAAATCTCTATTCATGTTCGGCATTAAAATTTATCCCTCTAATTTGCTTTACAAAATGTTCTTTAACTACATTGTACTTCTGTGGAGATTAGTGAATTGTCTACATCTGTCAGAAATATAGCTGCCAAAATTAATATCATCACAGAGCTATTTTATGTCAAATTTTTTAATACTATTTTATTATATGGATGGAAATGTAACACACCATATTTATTTTTTAAGAAAACCTGATTTTCCTATAGCAAAACAATATGGTCATTTTTTGGGGGTTTATGTTTCCTAACAAACTAGAACTAAATTTACCAACTTTAAAAATTTTTAAGGCTAAAAATTTCATGTCAGTTTCAAAAACTCCAAATTATGTAATCAACTTTAATAATTGTTCAAGAAAAAGTAATAGTTTTGGATAAAACTATTCAATGATTATTATTAAATATTATTATGTATAATAATAATAATAATAATAATAATTATTATTATTATTACTATATTACGCCTAAAAATTATATATTAATATGTTTATTATTATTATTATTATTATTATTATCAACAAACTATTATACCTGCCTTAATATTATTATATTAAAAAAATTATATATATATATATATATATATATATATATATAAAATTATATATTAATAATAATACAATTACTGTTTATTGACTATCATAATCATTATAATTATTAAATAATACTTAAATACCATTGCATATATTATTATTACTGTCAAATAATATTACATATTGTACTATTATTAATAAATATTATTACATATATTATTATTATTGGTTAGTAATAATTAAAATTAACTAAATAAAACAAGTTATTATTTTTATTAGCAGATTTACATTAATAGAATAACTATGAACATTTTTACAAAAAGAAAAAAAGTAATAGTTTGTGTCCAGTTGTAAAAAGTGGTTGACCATTATGGGATCATATCAAAATGATGTGCATCAATATTGGATGCTTTGGAATTTTTTGTTTGTTTTGCATTTAATTTTATACAGTCAAACACAAAACCATAATATTTTTATTTAATATTTTAACAATTGCTACAAGGTTGTACTACTGAGGGGTTTAATATTAAGAAACATATTTATTTATTTATTTTCATCCTTTTTTTTGGCTGTGGGAGAGTTGAGTTGATACTGTGTTAAAATGAGCCTACCAGGTGGTCCCTGAAAGTAGACACACTGTGTCAAGTAAACTGAAAGGCCGGAGCTCTTTGCAGTTGACTGGCTGCTGTAGAGCCTGGCAAATGTTGCATGCTGTGGGGGTGGCACTGATGTAGCTATTGAGGTCCCAGGGAATTCTGTGTCAGGCTTGGTTTACTACAATCAGAGTAGTGATTAGATTTCTTTTGATCGCAGGGTTAGTGTTCATCCTATCAAGGGACTAGAAGAGATGGGATACATATTAATGTCTTGCAGTGGGCCCACATAATTTCCCAGAGGGTCACAAGGTCAGGTTTGTATTTAGTTAGCTGTAATGATCTCGTTAGGGATCTGAATGGACCACCGTCCAAGCCCTTTCAGAGATATGAACGTGCCTCCCCTTCCCCCTTCTTTCCCTACCTTGTGTGGGCTTACACAGGACATGAACTGTGATTAATGGACTTCCAGTGCTTAATAATTTGCAAAACAGTATTAAACAAGGAGAGTTGAGGACAATTGGAATTGGACACAGGAGGGGCAGGAGGTTGTTGTAAACAGAACCAGTACAATCCCAGTGCATGGAATTAACTAAGATGGATGCATACAATGGCACAGCTGGCCGCTGGCAGGGAGCCAGTCCTCGGATAAAGCCCCATTGCTGTGTCCAGGTGGTCAGACTGAGCTGGGCCTTTTAACTTTGCACGTCTTGAAACAAAAATGGCAAGGGCGAAAAAGACTACACTTGCAGTGGGAGAAAAACACAATGGGAAGCCATTGAGCACAAGAAAGAAAGAGATTATGAAGCAAAGAAAGTGACAAGCTGATAATAGAAAACACGTTCAATAGTAGTAATCCTTGACATACAGGCAGAAATATGAATACTTTCTTCGAGAATTTAGATGAACTTTCACTTCAATGGTGAAATAAGAGTAGATGTTTAAGTTGGTGCCCATGGAACAAATAATGACTTAGATAAAAAAAAGAAAAAAGTTTCAAGTTCATGGTATTGACCCGGCCAAGTCGTCTGCTCAGACAGCCAACACAAATAAACAAGTAAACAAGAGCGGCACAAGTGGCCGGGTCTGGTGTGTGCTTTTTGTTAGATGTGTCTGGCTGCCAACATGATTTATAGACCGAGTTGTGCTTTGTTTTATAGAAATCTACATGTGTTCTCTTTTTAAAGAAAGTGCTGTCTGGGAGCAGGAGGGCAATTCCCCAGACAAGAAGCTTCTATATGAACACTGAATTCTAGGAAATGTATCCAGAAACACCGAAAATTACAGCAAAGGTTCACAAGTTCATGAATGAGATGTATAGCAGCTCCCTGTAATTATATTATTTCCCATTACTTACATAGCACCAACATATTCTATAGCGCTGTACAGAGTCACCATTCACATCAGTCCTTGTTCCATGTACAGCTTGAAATCTATATTCTTCATTTCATGCACATACTAGGACCAATTTTATATTAAAACAATTAAGAGTATTTTCTTGGAACTTGAGTGGGAACCAGAATACCCGACGGAAGCCACTAAAAACATGGGAGATATTACTCCGACAACTTGAAGATTTTACCAACAAATTGTAACTGAAAAAGTGTTGCAAATTCACCACATAATTTATCATGATTTTCACAGTGAAATTTCAATTTGGATTTCGATACCAAGGGTGAATTCCTCCATAGAAAAATCTATATATGGCATAACTTGACATTCTGTGCAGTGGCGTAACTAGGCATGGTGGGGCCCCGTGGCGAACTTTTGACATGGCTCCCCCCCCAACTGACACCGACGCCGAAGACCTCGACCGACCCCCTCCTCCACACTCTATTATGTCCCTTAGTAAGCCCTGCATACAGTATTATCCTCCATAGTGGCCCCTGCACACACTATTATAGCCCATAGTGTCCCCTGCACACAGTATTATGCCCCCTAGTGGCCCCTGCACACAGTATTATCCCCAATAGTGTCCCCTGCACACAGTATTATCCCCAATAGTGGCCCCTGCACACAGTATTATCCCCCATAGTGGCCCCTGCACACAGTATAATCCCCCATAGTTGCCCCTGTACACAGTATTATCCCCCATAGTGGCCCCTGCACACAGTATTATGTCCCATAGTGGACACCCATAAACAATTATTATACTCTGGGGACCCCAGAGTATAATCATTGGAGACCTGGGGGAATAAAAACATAAAAAATTACTGCTACTTACCTGTCCCCCGGCTCCTACGCTGTCTTGTCCGCTGTCGGCCCTCTTCTTCTCTTCTGCAAAGACCCCCGAGTATAATGATCGTATTTGTGGGGCCCGCGGTGTCACTTACCCATCCCAGCCCAGCCAGGATCGGCAAGTGAATAGGGCCCGTAACGGCCTTTTAAAAAAGACAAAAAACGCAGTGGTAGCGGCTGTCACCAGCCCCCTAATGGCCCGGGCCCTGTGGCAGCCGCCTCCACTGCCTCTATGGTAGTTACGCCACTGATTCTGTGGATTTACAACTTGCACTACTAGATCGATTGTGTGTGCATGCAATTTGTTGCTGTTGGAATACACTACGGATTTTTCACCTGCAAATCTGGATGGAAAATTCCCAGGGTATCTACTACATGCGAACATACCCCAAGTGCTGACAATGATGATTCCTTGAGAATATGGCCTCTTCAGAATGTGATATTTCTTTACAGACTTGGCATCTGCTGTAATGGTGCACCACTGAGACACCCGCTTATACAAGCCCAGGGCCTGCCGCATCGCTCCAATGAGTGGGGCAATGCATTCAGACTATAAGACAACCCTCCCATTTTCCTTTCAAATTTTGGGAAAAAAGTGCATCTTATAGTGCGAAAAATACAGCATTGCAACACTCAAGGGTTAAACATGTTCTGTATACTCCTTGCTAAATTCTTTGATGGGCATCATTTGCAAAATGGGGTTACTTCTTGAGGAATTCCACTTTACTAGCACCTTCGGGGCCATGCAAAAGCTACATGGAGACGAAAAACCAGTCCCTTTAACCCCTTCCCACCGATGGCATTTTTTGATTTTCGTTTTTCGTTTTTGACTCCCCTCCTTTTAAACCCCATAACTTTTTTATTTCTCCCAGAGCCATATTAGGTCGTAATCTTTGCGGGCCAAATTTTCTTCATGATGCCGCCATTAATTATTCTGTACAATGTACTGGTTAATTTGAAGAAAAAGTGCATTTCTGCGACTTTCTTACGGGCTTCAGTTTTACGGCGTTCACTGTGCAGCCAAAATGACATGTTCCCTGTATTCTGTGTTTCGGTACAGTCCGGGGATACCAAATTTATATAGTTTTATTTACATTTGAACCCCTTAAAAAAAATCCAAAACTTTGTTAACTGAGATCACCGTTAAAATGGCGGCGCCCATGCGCCGCCAGGAAAATGGCGCATCCGGCGCCTTTGACCACGGCACCGGAGGAGCTAATGCCTCCGATCGGTCCGGGGACTGATCGGAGACATTAGCACCAGTTGTCTACTGTGTAAAGCCCGGCTCCCGGGCGGCCACCATAGTTACACACCCAGCATGTGCCTTACTAGTACAGCGGATGTCGGGAAAGGGTTTATTCTACACTCCAAAAGCCAATAAGTGCCCTTATGAACCAAAAAGTTCCCTTATGACCCCTGCTGTGTGCTCAAACAGCAGTTTATGACCATATATGCAACTTTTTTGCACCCAAGATACCCATTAATGTTTCAGACTATTAAATAAGGCTGCTCTGTGTTGGGAAACTATGAGAAGGGGCTCGGCCTATGTGGCATATTTTGGGCATGACATATTAAGTACCCAATATTATAAATATCTGTAAAATATATTCGTGATATGAATAGTAATTGTAAATTATTAATTTCTCACCATTTTACCAATATTATGAATTAGATCTGTCCAGTAGGTTAATACAAAGTAGTAGTCTGGAGTCCATGCTGTTTAGCTCACTGAGCATGAGGTTGGGTTCACATAACATTTAATATTGCGTCTATGTCGGGAAAATCATTGAATATTATTATTATTTATTTTTTAAGTACAGGAAAACATCCTGAGACTGTACATAATGTAAAAGGCAGGAATTCCATCCATCTATAGAGCTCTAAGAGGTGTAATGCTTCAGAAGATGGGATGTCAGCCCAGTGATGGTCTTATGGTGGACTGTTGGTGGTGAGAATAAAGTTAGACAGTTGGTGTTAGCAGTCAATCCTTCTCATCCTTATCATCTTCCTCCTTCTCTTCCTCATGCCAGGTTTATTATGTAGCTCAACTAGACCACTGGGCCACTGTGCAGCATATGTTACTGTGTGGGGGACAATATGGAGCATATTATACTGTGTGGGATCCACTGTGGAGCATATTATACTGTGTGCAAGCCATTGTGGAGCATATTAGACTTTGTCAGGGCCAATGTGGAGTATATTGCATTATACTATGTGGGGGTCACTGTGGTTCATACTATACTGTGCAGGGCAACTGTGGAGCATATTATACATGGGGTAGGGCTCATTTTGAGGGATGTCTTATTTTTTTCCCACAAATAACAATCCACTCACCAGACCTCCTTACACCCAAATCAATTAGTTGGCAAGTGCCAATGGTGGATAGGCTCTCACACGCAGATCTGCGTCACTCCTATCAAAAGCAAGTCACTGTCAGGTGCCTTGCTGTTGCAGCAGCATTTCACCACAGCGAAGTGTAGTGGCTGGCTCCCCCTGATGACCAGAAGCAGTCACTATGCTGTAACTGGGGAGTGGAGTGAGAGAGCCCGAGAGCCTGCCACTACCAGTAGTCAACCCTTTGTTGTGGTTAACTATCTCACTAGTACCATCTTGTACAGGTCAGTGTGCGATTCTTTTGGGGGAGTCTGCTTTGTTTTTGAGGTTTTTGCTTTCCTTAATGAAGGTTACTATATCTGTTTTACTGTATCTTATTTACTTTTTACATGTATAGTTGCTTGTACTTTTAATGAATTGGAACAAGGGCTTATTTTCAGAGTAGGGCTTATATTTCAAGCATACTCCAAAAATTCTGAAAAATAATGCTATTGCTTATTTTCAGGGTAATAATACAAGTATCTCTAAAAGCAGGGAAGAGCAAAGCAACCTGATAATTAGAAATGAAAGCATAAAATAGAATTAGAAAGTTTGTTATATTTACTTGGACTAGACACAATACCATCTATGAGTTTAAAAAACAATAAAATGAAATCTTTATGACACTTAAATCCTATTTGTATAATAATTTGGAATGTGCTGTAAAGTTTGCCTGGTGGTTTCTTTCAGACCAAACACACCCAAACCAAAACTGCTACTATTATACTCCGGGGTGTCTGTTCAGACCCCAAAGAATAATAATGGGAGGCCCAAGGGAGGTAACAAACATTAAAACAGTGTTACTTACCACTCCTGGTCTCTGAAGCAGGTCTTTGGGTCTCTTCAATGATGTCACCGAAGAAGACCTGTGCTGGAGCCCAATAGAGGTGAATAATAGAGATGAGCGAACACTGTTCGGAACAGCCATTCCGAACAGCACGCTCACAGCACGCTCCCATAGAAATGAATGCAAGCGGCCGGCACGCGGGGGGTTAAGCGGCCGTCCGTTAAGCCGCCGGCAAAGTCTGCATGCCAGGTGCTTCCATTCATTTCTATGGGAGCGTGCTGTTCGGATCGGCTGATCATCTCTAGTGAGTAACACTGTTTTTATGCTTGTCACCTTGCTCGGGCCTCCACATATTATCCTCTGGGGTCTGAAGAGATAATAAGAGCAGTTTTGGTTCGGGTGTTTGGTCTGAAAGAAACCACTAGGCAAACCTTGTCAGACAAATCTTGCAAGGTTCGCCCAACAAATACTCTTGCCGCGGACACGCACCCTATTTACCAGTCCCCATTCCTGACCATGGTGCCTCTGCTTTTCCTTCAGCCTACCAGGGCGTTCGATGCGGTCCATATCATGTCCCTGTCTGCGATGTGCTTGCGCTGTTCAGTGTCAGTGATGTGATATGTGACACAGGAGCGGGGATCAGTACGTAAATAGGGTCCAACAGGTAACAGCCTATATATATAAAAAAATAAAGTAGTGGAGGTCCTAAGGTTCTTGGCCATGGCTGAAATGGCTGTAGTTATGCCACTGGCTACATATAAGATGAGTTGCCAGGAGAAAACATTTCTTTTTAAAAAGAACATGGCAGAAAAGCTCATATTTGTAACATACAGCGCCATTTATGGTCAAACCAAACACAGCATATCAGCACAAAAAACTCATACCACCTGTCTAGTACAATGTTGGAGGAGTGGTTCATATAGAACATGAATTCCTCTGTATATTAATGTTTTCTGTAGTCAAATGTGAGGCCATCCATCCAACAGCTAAAGCTTGACCAAAACTGGGACATGCAATAGGACAATGATCTCAACAAATTGTAATGGCCTGGTTAAAGTTCAAACCTCAATTCGATAGAAATGCTGTGGCGGAACATTAAAGGGTTTTTCAGGTAATTGATTTTGTTGACTTATTATTAGGACAGGTCATCAATAACAAATTGGCAGGAGTTCACATCTGGGAACATCTTGCTAACCAACTGTCCACACTAGTTCCTATATGGAGAATAGAGTTTGAAGTAGATCACTCTTTTGTCTGTGTAGTGATTGAGCTAAGTTACTACAACCAAGTATAGATCATCAATATAATTGGCCAGGAAAACCCCTTTAAGAGAGCTGTACATATACAAATGTCCACAAAGCTCAATGAACTGAAAAAACGAGTGGGCCAAAGAAGCGTGGGCCCAAATTCTTCCAGAACAATGTGAGAGACTGATGATATCTCTAAGGCTACATTCAAACTAGTGTTCACTATATGTTCAGGGTTTCTGACCTCGAGCCCACTTAACAATTATTTCAGGTGGAAACCGTCCGGAAATCCGGCGGACCCCATCATAGTCTATGGGTTCTACGGGTTTCTGCGGGTAACCACTTTTTAGGTGCGTTAGCTTTCTGTTTTTGGGACCCTAAGTGGACTTAGACAAAGGAAAGCTGAATGTTACTGTGAACCTAGAGTAATTTATTACTAAATATGGTTCTACAAGTTATTGATATGTGAGTTCACCAGCTTCCTTGAAGGAATCGGTAAGAAAAACAACACTCGTCCAGGATTATTGGAACACCTTTTATTAGAACGTGTTTCGGGCCAGCAATGTTGTGCTAATGAAAGGTGTGCCAATAATCCTGCGTGAGTGCTGTTTTTCTTGCCGATTCCTTCAAGGAAGCTGGTTCACATGTTCCTGACGTCCTAGTGGCGTATCCTTAGGGCTGCCTAGTACTGTCACGGTTGCAGTGAGCATTGTATGCCAAAAAGGTTGTTGTGACTCTCTAACAACCCGACCAGGTGTGAAGCCATTTGTCTTCTACTTTATGCCCCTACCAGTGGTAATACACCAGGATCCGCTTGGTGCTGTTTTCTTCTTGTCTACAAGTTATTGAGTCATGCGGAGCACTTAGGTTAGGTAAATAATGATACAGTGGTATCTGTTATGTATTGTTGCTCATCTGAGGTTGTATCTACCTAATTTTAAGATGTTTTATTATTATGTCCAGATTCGTAGAACCATAGAATTATAAGAGGGGGCACTATGTTTTCATGACTGTATAATTAATGTACTTTTCCACTGCTTTTACCAAAAAGGCACAAAAAGTAGAAGTGAGTATTACAAATTGTAATAGACAGTGTACTATGTTCTAAGAGCCATACATTGTCCGTTGGTCTAAAGTCTTGGATGTGATACTGCCTTGATGTACAGAGCGGGTCGCAGGGCTGCTCTGAGATTAATTGCTTGTCACAAGTTTGATGCCTGAACACTGAAAAGAAAATAGGTTGAAGTCTGCTGCCATTGAGTACTTGATGATATTAGACTTCCCTCTGTCATATCTATATCTTTCTTTAACAGCGTGTGTTTGAGGATAATAGGTAGAAAGATTTGAGTGAAATATACTGGTTAAGTAGAAGAAAAAGTGATATCTAATTTTCCAAACAATGTAACACATCAAAGGGACAGTCTGAGTGACAACGCGCACTATAAAGAACTTTTCCAATATCTTTCTATAGGATGATTGCATAACTAAGTACAAAAGTTTTTGTTAGCTACTTTCATTGCTGAACTTTTGACATCCAGATCCAATTGTTCATCTTCGTTCACCAACTACGTGATCTGCTTCCTCTACAAGATCAAGTTTAGTCTGATTTGAAAGGGTTTTATGGTCTGCAAATATTTTTGAAAAAAAGAAAAATAAAGTAATAGTTACCTCACCAATTCCGTGAAACTTCTGTTCTGAGACTTCCATGGTTCCCTGCTGGTCTTCTGCTCCCCCTAAACACACCAGTTCTACTTTTCCAAAGTCAGTTTCTTTTTTGAATGATTCCAACGGAAAGCTGCATACGGCCATATATTTCCCTTGATTTAACCACAAGCAGGACTTTTCTCTCCGCATTTTTGGGCAGAAATTGGGCAGAAACCCAGCAGACTCCATTATATTCCATGGGGCACGTGGGTTTCTACGGGTAATTAGGTGGATTAGGTTTCTATTTGTGGAGTCCCCATTTTAGTTCATAGAAGGAGATCCCGAGCTGAGGACTCCCTCATGATGTTTGCATGCCCTAATAGGAAACATGAATGGAGGTTGTTGTAGTATGACACCCCATTAAAGGATAATTCTCCCTCCAAGCTCCTTCATTATTGAAGGAGGACACAAGGACATTATTGGCTGTATATAATAAAATATATTAGTGTCACCTGTATGTAAGAACTCTGTCAGCCAATGTCCGAAAGCCTGGTCACAAAAAAATCCCGTTTGAAGATGATGAAAGGTCATAGGCAACTCTTGTGACTTCTATGTTGAGCCCAGTCTGGGTTAGGTTTCCCCATCCTATGCAGATAGTATTTAAAGGGGCTCTATCATTGTGAAAAGTCATTTTTAACTAATCACATACTTGCATAGCCTTTAGAAAGGCTATTCCACACATACCTTTTGTATTTAAATTGCCTCAGTAGTTTTTGAATAAGTCATTTTTTTTATTTATATGCTAATGCGCTTCTCAATGCACCTCAAAAGTCTCTTTGTGCACTGTCTCCTGTGTATACTGCTGTTGACTCCTCCTCCCTGCTCTCATACACAACACACAGCAGGGAGAGGAGAGATGGCTGACAACTTACTGTGCAACGAGAACCTAATTAGCATATGAATAAAACGGACTTATTCAAACACTACTGAGGAAATTTACATACAAAATGTATGGTGGAATAGCCTTTCTAAAGGCTATGCAAGTATATGATTAGTTAAAAGTGACTTTTTTTTTTACTTTTTTTTTTAGAGCCCCTTTAAATAGGACCTTACATGTTCACTGACATTGGTGGTATTATATACCACTAGAAAACTCAGGGTCATTGCTGGGCTGTGAGGAATGCCCCCACTGACCCATAACCTTGTACTGATGGGGAGGGGTGGTTGTTCCTCACATCTCAGAGATGATGCTGAGCTGTAATGCCCGTTCTTCTGAAAGTGGAGGGATATCGGTCCTGAAACTGATGGCACCAATATCTCTGGCACCAAGGCACATACTGGCAAATCTGACAGTGAATTCAGTGCACTGACAGCATTCTAGCAGTATATAATACCACCGACATCAAAGGGCATGAACAGTCAACTTTAAAGGAATTTTCCAGGCCCAGGAAACTAAGTTTATTAGTGCTGAATAGGGACAGTTATTCACCCTTCCCTAATCCCCCGCTGCTCTGATTCACAAGCTGCCAGGGTCTTTGATGAGCTTGGTTGACATCACAGGAAACACTTTCACATGCCTGTCCATCCATCCAGCCAGCCAGTCAATCACTGGCTAAGACAGGTCACTACTGTTGCCAATATTTGCTGGACAGGCATCTAAGAGGATTTCGTGTGGTGTTGGCCTGGGCTTCTTTGGGCCTATAAGATAAAATTATTCTGGGGTGCACCCTTCATCAACCTCTAGGAAATATACCCTAATCGCCTCCAAATTGGATTGTTCTCTGCTGGATACCCATTTCTGCTGTTTTCTTAGTTGTAATTAACACATACTGGCAAACACTTCTCGAATGTCCAGGAGGCTTCTTTACAAAGAAAAAAAAAAAGGAAACCTTCTGAGGTCTCAAAAAAGTTATTAAATCTTATAAAAATAGCTGAATCCTTCCACACCTCTGTCATTTTATATGTGACATCATGGATTTGTCGGTATTGGGGCCCCAAGTAAAATGATGTTTGAGGGCCCCTAATCAAAAATCTGTTTCCTTTTTACCAGAACTGCTCATGCATGTTTAAGTCAAATCCCCACTTTCTTGACTCTGTGGGGGACATAATTCGGTAGCAGCAGTGGTGCAGACCCAAACAGACAAAGACAGGGACACAAAATATATAGCAAACTGGTTTATTTAGAAAAAACAGGAAAACGAAATAAACCTTAACTTCAGGCACAAAATGAGCAAAACAAAATGCAGCCTTATCTTCAGGCAAAAACTAAATAAAATCCTGCTCGTCTGAGCAACTAACTAAACAGAAATGTTAACCTAACTATACATTTGGCTTACTACCAGCCACATGAACAAAACAAGCACAATACTGTCTCACTGGACTCAGGGTTACAGGACAGACCCAGAAACCCCCTTTTACTCCCTGGATCTTCCCTGGAGTGCTGGAGCTGTAGCCTTTTTCTGACCCAGTAATGAGCCAATGACTCACACCTACTCAAAACCTACATTGGACCTCACATAAGTTAAAAACCTGGGGGAGATATAGCGAGATTCCAGCACCCTGCCTGTCACCTGCTCACAGCTCCCACACATTATAATGTCTCCTTTACTTTCCAGTACAGTATATTGCCCCCTTAACTGCCTCCCACATAGTACACTGCCCCTTTTATGGCCCTCACACAATATATTGTCTCTTTTTAAGGCCCCCACACAGTATATTGTCCCTCTTTAAGGCTCCCACATATTGAATTATTCCAACACTTAATGGCCAATACTCACTAACCCATCTCCGCTGCTATTAAGTGCGGCTTTGGCTTCCAGTAGACCCCAGGTACTACATTCAGACACTGAGCAACGTTTAGACATCACTTCCTAATTGTTCAGTATTGGGACATAATGTGCAGTGCCCCTTGAAGGCTAAAGCAGAACAGATATGGGTGAATAATGGCTTCTACCTGTTGGAATAATCCAATAAGTAGCAGTCATTTAAAAGGGTCCATAATCCACTGCTGGTGCTCACTAGGTAGCAACTATTCAGGATCAACTGCATGCAAGGAAGTGTCTGCAGCACAAGAGACAAGAGTACCAGGACGAGAACCCAGCATGCTTTTGCACCAATAAAAATTGAGCGTTTATTTAAGACAGTTACAACCTTGTACATACAGAAACACTGATGCATTTCGGGAAGTCACTGCCTTTAGAAATAGCAACGTTCAAGTGAATGGGACGATGTTGCAATAATCAGAATTATGACTAATTTTAGAACCTGGATTTCCTTTAATTCTTTAATAATTGATGTATTTCCCTTTGTCATGTCTGTGGACATATTTAAAATAAAGGGCAGCAGAATGAATGTGCCGTAAGTAACACTCCCACTATAGGGCACTATAAATACTAATGCAATATCCTGATTTAGTTGGTTACTCTCTCGAAAAGTCATATGAAAAAAGTCTCTTTATTCTGCTTGTGCGCGTTGTCAGGAAGAACAATTAAGGCTCCCTCATGAGGCTCCATGTATGCCACTAAATGTCACAAAAGGCTATAGACTTTGAGCTTCCAATTAGAACAAATCCCATTAAAAACATATTCAGTGTATCTAATTTAGTTATGGATTGCTAACTGCATGGCTGAGACATGAAGCGCTGAAAGACAGGGGGAGAGATGGAGGGGACAGCAACCACCTATTTGTTTAAACATTGTGAAACAAATGGCACTTGTACGTGGAATGGTTAAATAGACTGTAAATGAGGGGAGGCTTTAGGGGCCGTTTATTGCCTTTTAGTATTTCTAACAAATGACAAATGCCTACAGTTCACCGGGTTCTGCATTCTACATGGAATATCAATGGAGAAATTGCCATTTAAATGTAAATGAACATTATAGCAAAGAAAGTCTTTGACTTATTTTACGTAAAATATGGTAATTCTATATAGATATTGTCAATTTGGGCATTTATAGTAGGCTATAATAGACAAAATAGAAGTAGGAAAGTAAAACTCAAGTTTAGATACAGCACTGTTGAAAACTTTAGTTTACTCAATTTAGTCAGTCAAAATGGGCATTTAAAGGGTATTTCCATCTGAAACATTTTCCGTATTTACCATAAATGCGTGGATACGGCTACCCGTTTGAAGGAATTTTTCCAACTGAAGAAGTTATCCACTATAGATAAGGTTGGGGATACATTAAAGGGATTCTACCATTAAAACATGTTTTTTTCTAATGACCACGTCGGAATAGCCTTAAGAAAGGCTATTCGTCTCCTACCTTTTGATGTGGTCTCCGCCGCACCGGTCATCTGAAATACCGTTTTACCGAAATTACCATATGCTAATGAGTGTCCGTCAGCAATGTGGGCGGGCCCCAGTGCTCACACGCCGATGGAGGCGTTCCCACTGTTGATGGAACTGGGCAATCCAGCGACGCCTTCTTCCTGAACAGAGTAAGTATTTGCCGAAGAGAGTGTACTGTGCATGCTCAGTAAGGTCCGTACAGCCCTCCGACGCCTGGATGAGTTCACTCGCGTGTCGGAGGGCTGTACGGACCTTACCGAGCATGCGCAGTACACTCTGTTCAGCAAATACTTCGCAGAGCGTACTGCGCATGCGCGCAATTGCGGCCTCGCAAATATGGCCACCGGCCAGCATTCGCAGTTGGCTCTAACAGGGTTTCGCTGCCAGAGCCGACTGCGCATGCGTCACCCATGACGACAAAAGAAGAGGACACAGAAGAGGATGAGGCAGATCAGGAAGAAGGCGTTGCTGGATTGCCCAGTTCTGGCAACAGTGGGGACGCCTCCATCAGCGTGTGAGCGCTGGGGCCCGCCCTCATTGCTGCCGGACACTCATTAGCATACTGGGAAAAAACGGTATTTCGGATGACTGGCGCGGCGGAGACCACATCAAAAGGTAGGAGACGAATAGCCTTTCTTAAGGCTATTCTGACGTGGTCATTAGAAAAAAACATGTTTTAATGGTAGAATCCCTTTAAATATCATGGTGTCACATCTCTCAGCCCCCCACAGTTTCCCTGTCCTGATGGAGCAGCAGCCCACGTTGGAGATAGGGCTGAATATAGGGCTCTACTACAAGTACATCTCAATAAATTGGAATATCATCAAAGAGTTATTTTTTTTAGTAATTCAATTGAAAAAGTGAACCCCATATATTATATTGACTCATTACAAACAGAGATCTTTTTCATGTGTTTATTTCTGTTAATGTTGATGTTTATGGCTTACAGCCAAGGAAAACCCAAAAGTCATTATCTCAGAAAATTAGAATAATTGCCCCAAAACAGCTGCAAAGGCTTCCTAAGTGCTTAAAAAGGTTCCTTAGTCTGGTTCAGTAGGCAACACAATCATGGGGAAGACTGCTGACTTGATAGATGTCCAGAAGGCAGTATATGACGCACTCCACAAGGAGGATAAGCCACAAAAGAAGAAGCTGCTAAAGAAGCTGGCTGTTCACAGAGTGCGGTATCAAAGCATATTAATGGAAAGTTGAGTGGAAGTAAAAAGTGTGGTAGACAAAGGTGCACAAGCAACCGGGATAACCGCAGCCTTGATAGCATTGTTAAGAAAAGGTGGATCCCAGTGGTCAGACTCTCACAGATTATGAAGTTATATCCTACTGTATTGATAAGGAATAACTTCTAAAATAGTTACAGCTCCTTAAAGTACAAATTATAGAAGTATATTAAGAATTCTTTTCTCTGTGCCCCAAGAGCTCAGGCATACCCCCATTCTCCTCCTGACCTATCTGTGTGGTTGTAAAACAACTGGTTGTAGCAGGAGCTTCCCTGCTGTACTCTGTGTGCAGTAGGACCCAAATCTTTGCAAAGCCACCAAATTCAATGGCCTATACTAATCGAAATACCTCTTTAAATTTCACTATTTGTTGAGCTTTTCAGTCTATGCTTAGACTAAATCCATTATTAGGTACTTATTAGATAAGTATAGGTCAGGACCTATACGTATCTGGGCGTGCTCCTCAATAATAAACTGGACTGGGCTGATCACCTGGAGGCGCTGCACAGAAAGGGCCACAGCAGACTCCACCTGCTCAGGAGGCTGAGGGCCTTTGGAGTCCAGGGAACACTTCTTAGGGCCTTCTTCAACTCTGTGGTTGCTTCAGCCATCTTTTTCGGTGTGGCCTGCTGGGGGAGCAGTATATCAACCAGGGACAGAAATAGACTTGACAGGCTGATCAGAAGGGTCAGCTCTGTCCTGGGGAGCCCCCTGGACCCAGTACAGGTGGTGGGTGACAGAAGGATACTGTCCGTGGTGAGCTCCATGTGGGAGAACAAATCCCACCCCATGTATGGGACCCTGATGGGACTTGGCAGCACTGTAAGTGACCGTCTGCTTCACCCCAAGTGTGAGAAGGAGCGCTATCGCAAGTCCTTCCTTCCAACCGCGACCAGGCTGTATAATCTACATCAAACCAAGTGTAGATCACTCCGCACAGAGAACTAATGATTATGACGATGACCATGAAGTCTTCCTTCTTTCTCTTCCATTCCTTAGCTGCTATGGACTCCTAGTATATCTTCTCTTCTCAGCATATGTGTGTCTACGTCTGTAATATATTACTGTGTATTATCCTGTACCTGTATTACTATGCTGCTGTAACATGCTGAAATTTCCCCACTGTGGGACTATTAAAGGATTATCTTATCTTATCTTATTAAGGAAAGGAAATCGTAGTAAATGAGAATATTTAGTTTCACTTCATTAACAGGAACATTTATCGATAAATGGATATAATTTTTGCAGCTTTAGAAGTAACAGAAGGCAGTATGGACACCAAAAAAGCAATGAAAGGCTGTTGAAAACATGCCTATGACCATCAGACCCACTACTTCAGATGGTGGTCTCCACAAGTAGAAATAACACCAACCAAGAGCTAAATTAAAGGCCTCTCACCTAGCCAACCAGTGCACAGTTCTGTACTGAAGAAGGCCAAGAACTGTACTGTAGAACAGCTGTCTACTAGAGATGAGCGAGTAGTATTTGATCGAGTAGGTATTCGATCGAATACTACGGTATTCGAAATACTCGTACTCGATTGAGTACCACTCGCTATTCCAATGGAAAAGTTCGATGCAGAACCAGCATTGATTGGCCGAATGCTATACAGTCGGCCAATCAACGCTGGTTCTTCTCCTACCTTTAGAAGTCTTCTCCGTGCAGCTTCCCCGCGGTGTCTTCCGGCTCTGAATTCACTCTGCCAGGCATCGGGCCTGGGCAGAGCCGACTGCGCATGCCCGCGCTACAAGAAAATGGCCGCTTTGACTGTAAACGCCCATTTTCTTGTAGTGCGGGAATGTGCAGTCGGCTCTGCCCAGGCCCGATGCCTGCCAGAGTGAATTCAGAGCCGGAAGATGCCGCGGGAACGCTGCACGGAGAAGACTTCTCGGAGGATCCAGCCCGACCCTCACTCGTGGACTTGGTAAGTGTAATTTGATTGAATGTTGCCTACCCCTGAAACAAGCATTTTCCCCCCATAGACTATAATAGGGTTCGATATTCGATTCGAGTAGTCGAATATTGAGCGGCTACTCGAAACGAATATTGAACATTTTACTGTTCGCTCATCTCTACTGTCTACAGAGTGTCTCTTCCTTTTGGTGGATAGTTTGGTTTAGCCTGTTGCAAGGCTCATTAAAAAGTCATACATTGAGCTGTAGGATAGATTTCTCCCCTAGGTGGCACTACCAAAACATTTTTTCCTTCCTTCTTGAGGTGAGCTAATTCCCATACCTTTTTGCCTTCTCTGTAAGACAGCAGCTGGCAATCTCCAAAAGCAGAAATATTGCCCTCCTAGAGCTACATAGAGATTCAACCATCAGTCAAACACAGTTGAGGATTGGTGCACATTTCTGGCCATAGCAACCTCTGAATTCAGGGAGTTATCGAAGGCATCTTGAATGTAGAAAACTACAAACAAATTTTAATACATCATGTAATAATTAGACATGAGTCAACCTTTTCGTCACAAGCCGGGTTCAACCCTAATATTCCAAATCGTTTGTTTTTTAAAGAAAATGAACAAATGTCTTCGCCTTGGACTAACTAGAATGGCCGTCGCCACATGTATTGCACAGGAAAAATACAGAAGAGACACCTGTCTTGTGAGTCACTTTGACATTCTGGCTCCACTTGACATAAGCTGACAGCCTCTCAGCCAATAGTCAGTGGTAGGTGGATACCTTACAGTGCTATGTAACATGCTGTGGGCATGAACATGAGGTAGTTCAGTGATGGTGGATGTAGGGGTGGATCTGTGATTCATTTCACTACATGATAAAGAGAGCACTGAGTTCTGAAAAGCTTACAAAATGACAGTAGAGACAGAAAATCTTAGCTCTAAAAATGAATTCATTTCTTGTGTTTCTTTTTGTTGCTCACCCAATATACAGTCTCACAACCTGTGCTAATCTGAAAAATAAATCTCTATTATTTGGGTGTTTATGTGATCACCAGTGTGGGAAGTGTACTAGTCCGTAAAATATTAATTTTTGAGTATTTTTTGTTTGTTACTCACCAAATATACAGTCTTAAGCAAAAGGAGTGAAGAAAAAAAAGTTGTACTGCCTGTGTGTCTAAAAAATCCACAGGCAAACACCTTTTCCCCCAAAAAATGACATTTTATTTTAAAAGTTGAATGCATAAAAGTGAGTGTCAGTGCAGTGTATGGTTAAATTCTGAGTTTGTATCCATTTGTGTAAATACGTGCATGTAACATTCACTTTAATACAGCTGTGACTGTGTTTGCCTTAAAGAACTACAAATTAGATAGATGGGTTCATAAGAGTCCTACGAGTATTCTACACTATGTTTTATAGATAGGTTCCTAGGAGTCCTGACAGTGTTATTGTCAGGATACGGAGTCGCCGCGGTCTCCTTGCTGCGCGGCGTCTCCCTGGGAGACGTGTTAGGAGTTCTATTGGGTGTGCTTAGGTCATTAAGGGTTAATCTTTTCCTTGCCTTCAGTCTCCATGCCGTTAGCCATCAGGTGTGTTCTCTGCTGCTATTTAAACCCCACCCAAGCATGGATCCTTGCCAGCCATTCACTTTGGGTTTCCTGGTCCCCCTGCTCAGTCTTATTCCCTGTCTGTTTGTATTCCATATGTTTCTTGGTTTTTTGACTCGGCTTGTATTTTTGACTATCCCTTGTCTTTTGATTTGGTACCTTTTATTATATCTCCTGGCTCGACCTCTTGCTCGTCTGACCTCGCCTTCTCTTCTGTGTCTTGCTGGGACTTGTGGTCCTCCCTGGTTCCAAGCTGTTTAGTCTTTTGTTTTGCATTGCAGTTACACTGTGCTTTCTGTTTAGGTGTGACCCCTGTGACTCCAGTCCCTAGGACTTTCAGGGCCTCCTCTCCCCTTATCCTAGCCGCTGGGATAGAAGCGTAAGGAGTCGTGGTAGGCGCACTTCAATTAGGAAGTGCATGGGTCTGCCTCATCTCAGATACTACAGCATAGTCATAGCCGCAGGGCCTACGACCCCTTTTGTCATTAGTTGCACAGTGTTGCTTTCCCAGCTGTGTCACTTTGCACTGCCTGACCCTGACTCCAATCCTTACATAGTGGCTGGCCCTTACCCTAGACAGGCCGCCCGGCGGTTTAGTATGGATGCCGAACAATCCGTAACTGACCACCTGGACGAACTGTCAAGGCAGGTGCAGGGCATGGCTGGGTTAATTAACCAAGTCTCGCAGCGTCTGGATGCTTTGCCTGATCCAGCATCAGCCGCTGCAGGTTCTTCTATTCAAACACCAGTTTTTCCCATATTGAATACCCGTCAGGATCCTAAAATGCTCTTGCCTGACCGTTTTGACGGTAAACCAGACAGATTCCGAACATTTCGGGAATCTTGCCATTTATTTTTTCGTTTTAATTTCCTTTCTTCTGAAGCAGAGCAGGTGGCGCTGGTGGTGTCTCTTCTACGAGGGTCACCACAAGACTGGGCCTTGGCTCTACCTGCTGGAGCTCCTGAATGGAATTCATTAAATAAGTTTTTTCAAACATTAGGTCAGATTTATGATGACCCTAATAGAGTTGCCTTGGCCGAGTCCCATCTGTTGTCTATTCAGCAGGGAGTTAGAACTGCTGAGGACTATTCTACGGAGTTTCGTCAGTGGAGCTCTCAGTCAGCGTGGACAGACAGACCTTTGTTAACCCTTTTTAGACAAGGCTTATCTGATTCTGTAAAAGATGCTCTAGTAAGTCATCCAGTCCCTGAAAATCTAGGAGACTTTATGTCCTTGGCTATTTCTATTGATAGGAGGCTTAGGGAAAGGCGTAGAGAGAAATTAAGCAAACCTGGGTCCTCAGCTAAATCCTGGTCTGTCCTTTCGGAACCTATACCTCCTTCTGCTGTCCCTACCTCTTGTTCTATTCCTGAAGAAGAACCAATGATATTGGGGTCCACATCCGCCTCCAGGAGAAAGTATCGCCTAGAAAACGCTCTGTGTCTGTATTGCGGCAAGCCTGGACATATTCTGAGAAACTGTCCAACCAGACCTAAACCACCGCCGGGAAACGCCAATGCCTGAGTGATTTCCGGGAGGGTCACTCAGGCACACAGGTACCTCCTAATAATATTGAGAAATGTTTACTCCCTGCTATTCTTGTTAATGGTAATAAAACTTTTGCATGTCAGGCGATGGTGGATTCAGGTGCCGCCATGAACTTCATCCATGAAGTGGTGGCGCAAGCTCTAGGAATTGAATTAATTCCCTTGCAATACCCATTTCAGGTATCTGGAGCAGATCTAACCCCTTTGTCTGAAGGGAAAATACTAGCCCGTACTGCTGAGGTGCAGTTTTTTGTCGGCAGTTTACATGTTGAAAAAGTGTCATTTTTTGTTATGAAAAAACTGGCTGCAGACGTTATTCTTGGTTTACCCTGGTTGCGTGTACATAATCCAGTCTTTAATTGGGAAACTTCGGAGTTGGTTAGATAGGGAGATTCCTGTACTTCTCATATTAATACTATTTGTACTATCAAAAATGATATCAAAATTCCGGAATTTATTACCGAGTTCAAAGACGTCTTTGACGAGCTCAGTGCGGAGGCCTTGCCTCCACATCGACCTTATGACTGCGCAATTGATTTGGTTCCTGGAGCTAAACTACCCAAAGATCGCATTTTTAACCTTTCAGCTCCAGAGCGTGAGTCCATGCGCCAGTACATTAAAGAGAGCCTATCTAAAGGACATATCCGACCTTCAGTTTCTCCTGTGGGGGCGGGGTTTGTCTTTGTTGAAAAAAAAGATGGTGGTCTCCGACCTTGTATTGACTAGAGGGAATTGAATAAAATTACGGTCAAAGACCAACATCCTCTGCCACTCATCCCGGATCTTTTTAACCAGGTGGTGGGGGCTCGGTGGTTTTCTAAAACTGACCTCCGTGGAGCTTACAACTTGATTCGGATAAGAGACGGGGATGAGTGGAAAACCGCATTTAATACCCCTGAAGGTCATTTTGAATACCTAGTTATGCCTTTTGGTTTGAGCAATGCTCCGGCGGTATTTCAACATTTTGTGAATGACATTTTTAGAGATCTGTTAGGTAGATATCTAGTAATTTATTTAGATGACATCCTCATATTCTCACCGGACTGGGAGTCACATCAGCAACATGTAAAAGAGGTTCTTCTTAGGCTACGTCAAAACCACCTCTGTGCTAAGTTATCCAAGTGTCAATTTGGAGTCCAGGAGATTTTTTGGGATACATCCTTACTCCTGGTACCATTGGTATGGATCCCAGAAAGGTATCTGCAGTACTTGAATGGGAGAAACCTACTACCTTAAAAGAAGTTCAGAGGTTTCTAGGTTTCACCAACTATTACCAAAAATTTATCCGAAATTTTTCTTCCATTGTTAAACCTCTCACCGATTTGACCAAAAAGGGGGCGGATCCTGCCTCCTGGACACCAGAGACGGAGGTAGCGTTCGCCACCTTGAAACAACTCTTTACTTCTGCCCCAGTCCTGGTCCATCCTGATCCGGAATTGCCCTTTATTGTAGAGGTTGACGCTTCAGAAGTAGGTGTAGGAGCCGTCCTGTCTCAGGGCACTGAACCATTTACCAACCTCCAACCTATCGCCTACTTTTCCAGGAGGTTCTCCACTACTGAGGCCAATTATGATGTTGGCAATAGAGAGCTTCTGGCAATTAAGTGGGCCTTTGAAGAGTGGAGACACTTCCTGGAGGGGGCCAGACATAAAATTACTGTACTAACTGACCACAAAAACTTATATTTAGACAAGGCAAAAAGATTAAATCCCCATCAAGCCAGGTGGGCTCTATTTTTCACTAGGTTTCACTTTGTAATTACCTACCGTCCCGGCTCAAAGAATACTAAAGCAGATGCCTTGTCTAGAAGTTTTGGTCTTAGTGGTAGTTCTGATGGGGAACCTGAAAATATACTTGCTCCTGGGGTGGTAGTGGCAGTTTTGACCTCGGATCTTGAAACCCGTATTCTCAACACTCAGGATGCTGCCCCTAGTGCGCTACCACCAGGTAAATTGTTTGTCCCTAGCCACCTCCGCTTGGAGCTCTTAGAGGAGATCCACTCCTCTGTTCTGGCAGGTCATCCAGGCATTGCTGGTACTGGGAATGTAACGGTTTTGGGTCTGGTTTGGAGTCTAAGGTTGCTACCACCTGGATGGAGACTTACTTGTAAGGCTGGAAACGTGGTCGGGAGCTAGCCAAGGGTTCGGTAACAGTCGAGCGGTGAGGTGCCGAATCAAAGTCCAAGGAATCGTCAGAAGGGAAAGCCAGAGGTCGGTACACGAGGTGAGCGTCAGAGTTGGAGGAGAGAGCAAATACCGTGGTCAGGAACAGGCCAGTAGTCAGTACACGAGATGAGATGAGATGAGATGAGATGAGCGTCTGAGTCAGCAGCAGGGCAGTAAGGAAGCTTGATCACATGCAGAGCACAATAATCTCGCAAAGCAGGAAGTCCAAGGCTGGGCTTAAATAGGAAGCACAATCAGAGAACAGGGTGGAGCAACCCAGAGAGGCAGGAACTGGAATTAGAGCCAGCGGGAACTAGGCTCGGATCAGCACTGGAGCTGTCCAAGAGGCTGAATAGCTCAGTTTGCAGAGCTGCCACCTGGGACACTGAAGTCCCTAGGTTCAAATCCTGACAGTAGTCCCCTCCTTTCAGGATGGCCTCTGGACATCTTAGGAGCTGGTTTCTCAGGATACCTCAGATGAAATGCCCTTGTAAACCTAGGAGCGTGAACATTGCTTTCTGGTTCCCATGAGTTCTCTTCTGGTCCATAACCTTTCCATTGCACCAGATATTGTAGTTTACCTCTGAAAAGTCTGGAGTCCAAGATTTTTTCAACAACATATTCTTCCTCCCCTTGAACTTTTACTGGGGCAGGAGGTGGCTGATTTCTCCCTGGAAACGGGTTTTCATTGAATGGCTTGAGCAATGATACGTGGAATACAGGGTGTATTTTCAATCTATTAGGGAGTTCGAGCCGGAAAGCAACTTGGTTGACTTGTGCAGAAATCTGGAATGGTCCTATGAATTTTTGGCCCAATTTTGGAGATGGAACATGTGTTTTCAGATTTCTAGTAGATAGCCAAACCTTATCACCAATTTTATAGGTAGGAGATACTTTACGACGTTTATCCGCTGCTTTTTTATAGACTTCTTGGGCTTCTTGTAGCATCTCTCTTAGTTTCCTCTGGGTTTCTTGCAATTTTGTTAATCTGTCAGTAACAGCAGGAATAGGAATACTAAGAGGGAGGTTAGGAATAAATACTGGATGTAGGCCAACATTAGCAAAAAATGGACTTTGAGATGTAGCACTGTGTTTGGAGTTGTTGTAGGCAAATTCTGCTGTTGGTAAATAGTCCACCCAGTCATCTTGAAGGTAAGAAACAAAACAGCGGAGGTATTGTTCAAGAGTTTGGTTTGTCCTTTCCGTCTGGCCATTAGACTGAGGGTGAAAAGCAGAAGACAAATTTATTGTTACTCCTAAGGCTGTACAGAAGTTCTTCCAAAACCTTGATGTGAATTGAACACCTCTATCTGAAATTACATTGTCAGGAATTCCATGCAACCTGAATATCTCCTTAATCATTAATTCTGCAGTTTGTTTTGCAGTAGGAATTCCTCTGACTGGAATGAAATGGGCCATCTTTGTGAGTCGGTCCACCACAACAAGAATGGTAGTCATTTCCTTAGATGGGGGAAGGTCTACAATAAAATCCATGGAAATTGATCCCCAAGGCCTAGATGGAACTGGAAGTGGTTGAAGAAGACCTAGAGGAGAAGATCGCGGTGTCTTATTTCGTGCACATGTTAAACAGGAGGAGACATATTTTTTAACATCGTTCTTACAGTTAGGCCACCAAAAAGAACGAAGCAATAAGTCGTAAGTTTTCATCACTCCAAGATGCCCTGCAAGCTTAGAATCATGGACCAATTTGAGGACTTCAAGTCGAGCAGTTTCAGGAACATATATTCTGTGTTCCTGCTTCCAAAACCCCTCTTTAAAACAAAGGTCCACATCTTTAGAAGGATGGTTGAGGAAGGAGTCATTCTGATATCCTTCTCTGAGCCTGGTTAAAAGATCTTTGGAGTCCAGTATTCCTACAAAATTTTTGGAAGATAAAATAGTAGACTCTGTTTTAGACCCCTCCTCTGGTTCGGCAAGATTCCTGGACAAGGCATCAGCCTTGCCATTTCTTGAACCTGGACGATAAGAAATGATGAATTTAAATCTAGAGAAAAACAAGGCCCATCTTGCTTGTCTTGCAGACAGTCTTTTAGCTGTACGGATGAACTCTAAATTTTTGTGGTCAGTAAGCACAGTTACTGGATGATTAGCTCCTTCCAAAAGATGTCTCCATTCAGAGAACGCAACTTTAATAGCCAACAGTTCTTTGTTTCCTATGTCATAATTTCCTTCTGCCGATGACATGGTATGAGAAAGAAAAGCACATGGATGGAGTTGCATCTTGTCTCCAACTCGTTGAGACAGGACAGCTCCCACAGCATAATCTGAGGCGTCCACTTCAACCACAAAAGGTAATTCAGGATTTGGATGGACCAGTATGGGCACCGAAGTGAAGAGAGTTTTTAGTTTGTCAAAAGCAACTTGTGCCTCTGGGGACCATAAAAATACTTGTCTTTTCTTTGTGAGTAAAGTGATTGGTAAGATGATTTTTGAAAAGTCTTTTATGAATCTCCTGTAGAAATTCGCAAACCCTATAAATCGCTGGATATCTTTAAGATTTCTTGGAGTGGGCCAATCCATTACAGCTTTGATTTTACTAGGATCCATACTCAAACCTTCTGGAGAGATGATATATCCAAGAAATTGGATCTTTGTTTGTTCGAATTCAAATTTTTCCAGTTTGATATAAAGATTATTCTCCAATAGACGTTCCAAGACTAATTGAACATGTCTGCGATGTTCCTCCAAGGTGTCTGAAAATATAAGGATGTCATCAAGGTACACAACAACAAATTGGTCCAAGCAATCCCGAAACACATCGTTCACAAAATGTTGAAAGGTTGCAGGGGCGTTACAGAGACCGAAAGGCATAACCAGGTATTCAAAATGTCCATATCTAGTTCTGAAAGCAGTCTTCCACTCATCCCCTGGACGAATGCGTACAAGATTGTAGGCTCCTCTTAAATCTAGTTTGGTAAAAATGTTAGCAGAACGGAGTCTTTCTAGCAACTCCGGAATTAGAGGAAGAGGGTAACGGTTTTTAATAGTCATCTTGTTTAGTTCTCTGTAGTCAATACATGGTCTCAAAGTTGAGTCTTTCTTCTCCACAAAGAACAAAGGTGCCCCAGCTGGGGATGAGGAGGGTCGAATGAAACCTTTCTTTAAATTCTCATCCAAGTATTCTCTAAGCACTTTTAATTCTGGTTCAGAGAGATTGTAAATTCTGCCAAAAGGAATAGTAGCTCCAGGCAGCAACTCAATGGGACAATCATAAGGACGATGAGGAGGTAGTTGATCAGCTTTTTTCTTGCTGCAGACATCACTGAACTGTTGGTACTGTGGTGGTAACTCATAATTCTGGTGAGGAATCTTGGAAAATTTTGTTTGCTCTTGGATGGATAAACACATATAACAATTGTCCTTACAGTATTCAGAAGGAAAAGTAACAGTCCGTGATTCCCAGTTGATAGAAGGATTATGGACAGCAAACCATGGAATTCCTAAAATCACGGGAAACTTGGGAGAAGAAATCAAATGAAAACTAATAGTTTCATGATGAGCAGGTTCTATACAGATTCCAAGTTCCATTGTTTCATGAGTTACAGGTCCAGATGACAAAGGTGAACCGTCAACCGTTTCCATATCAATTGGCACGGATTTTATTCTACGTGCAATGTTATTGTCAAGCGCAAATTGTAAGTCCATAAAATTTCCACCTGCGCCAGAATCTAACATGGCAGAACACTGTATTTTATGGCTCCCAACCATGACCTGTATTGGAATGACAAAATGAGAGGATGCTGAATACATTTTGTTTTCATTTTGGGTCACAGATGAGATGGTCTGCATAACTGAATCCGGCAGTTCAGAGAGTTCAGGATTGCTGTCTGCCTTAGCACTGGTGCAGGCTATAGACCTTTGAAACTTGTTGGGACAATTAATGGCGTAATGTCCTGATCCCCCACAATAGAGGCACAGATTTGCTGTACGACGCCTCTCTTTCTCAACGGCACTAAGAGGTTTTCGGATTACATCAATCTGCATAGGTTCTGATAAGGATTCAGTCTTTTGCTGAGTGTTCAATTCTGAGTGACTGAAAGAATAGGTGGGTTGGTTTCCAAATATACGCAGTCTCTCTTTTCTACGTTCAGTAAGTCTCTGATCAATACGGATACTCAATTGTATAAAATCCTCCAGACCATCAGGAGCCTCAACTCTGGCAAGCTCATCCTTTACAAGCTCTGATAAACCTCGTCGATATTGACTCTTTTGGGCTGCTAGATTCCATGTGGTGTCAGCTACCCAACGTCGAAATTCCGCTGTGTATTCAGCAACTGAGCGACGTCCTTGACGCAGGTTATGTAATTTGGTCTCAGCTGTGGCACAACGATTTGGGTCATCAAAGACTTGATCCATAGCAGTGATAAAGTTTTCAAAATCATTGAGGAGCTCAGAGTTCTTTTCCACATAAGGGGATGCCCATGCTAGAGCTTCATCTGACAGCAGGTTAATGATAAATAGCACTTTTTTCCTGTCACTAGTAAAAGGAGCAGGTTGCATTTGGAAGTAGATACGGCATTGGTTAAGAAATCCTCGGTAATGGTGACGGTCCCCACTGAACTTTGATGGCAGAGGCATACGAGTATTTAAATCTGAACCTGAATTGCGCATTTCCAGGAGTTGTTTTTGCAGTTCCATGATATCTCGTTGTTGATCCAGCACAAGGGTTTGTAACTTACAAAATTTTTCTTGGTAAGTAGAACCAAATTCTTGAAGCTCAGCCACTTGCTGCCTCAAGGTAGTCACAACAGACTCCATTTTTGGGCAAGATTATTCTGTAACGGTTTTGGGTCTGGTTTGGAGTCTAAGGTTGCTACCACCTGGATGGAGACTTACTTGTAAGGCTGGAAACGTGGTCGGGAGCTAGCCAAGGGTTCGGTAACAGTCGAGCGGTGAGGTGCCGAATCAAAGTCCAAGGAATCGTCAGAAGGGAAAGCCAGAGGTCGGTACACGAGGTGAGCGTCAGAGTTGGAGGAGAGAGCAAATACCGTGGTCAGGAACAGGCCAGTAGTCAGTACACGAGATGAGATGAGATGAGATGAGATGAGCGTCTGAGTCAGCAGCAGGGCAGTAAGGAAGCTTGATCACATGCAGAGCACAATAATCTCGCAAAGCAGGAAGTCCAAGGCTGGGCTTAAATAGGAAGCACAATCAGAGAACAGGGTGGAGCAACCCAGAGAGGCAGGAACTGGAATTAGAGCCAGCGGGAACTAGGCTCAGATCAGCACTGGAGCTGTCCAAGAGGCTGAATAGCTCAGTTTGCAGAGCTGCCGCCTGGGACACTGAAGTCCCTAGGTTCAAATCCTGACAGGGAATCTGTTATCACGAACGTATTGGTGGCCATCTTGGCAACGAGATGTTAAAAATTTTGTTCATTCTTGCGAGACCTGTGCCAGATCTAAGGTGCCCCATGAACTTCCAGCGGGTCTTTTACATCCACTCCCGCTACCCAATCGACCCTGGTCACACATCTCCATGGATTTTATTACCGATCTGCCGCCTCTCTCGCTGATATGCGGCTGAAGCGAGGAGCTGACCTGTGTCAGCTCCTCGCTTCGCCGCTGCGGCCTCTCTCGCTGACACATATGCGGCTGCGCCAGCCGCATATGTGTCAGCGAGAGAGGCCGCAGCGGCGAAGCGAGGAGCTGACACAGGTCAGCTCCTCGCTTCAGCCGCATATGTGTCAGCGAGAGAGGCGCGCAGCGGCGAAGCGAGGAGCTGACCTGTGTCAGCTCCTTGCTTCAGCCACGTATGTGTTCAACTCAGATCTGCGTCCTCTGGACGCAGATCTGATTTGAAACAAACGGGACATACAATGATTGCTGCCGGCGCCAGGGGGCCCGGGCTCCCCCCCCCCATTTTTAAATTTGGCCGGGCCCCTGACGCCAGTAGCAGTAGTACTGGCCTATCGGCGGCCCTGCATCTGGGACACAAGTCACCACCACTAAATGAATCTTGAGAGGTTTGCCCATTTTTAGTAATAAGCTCTTAAGCCTAATAGCTTTTCAACCTCACTGCTATGAAGATCAAGATGTCCTTATATAAGAAGCTGCTTGGGTCTCATCTATTGAAAGGCCACCTCATAGCCCAGATATCAACATTACATTGGCCCAACATTGGAGGTGTTAAGAGGCAAAAACATTTCTGCAATTTTTTTGTATAAAAATTTGCGGCAAGTTTTCAGAAAAAAATGATAGTAATAAATGTCAATAATCAATTAATCATGCTAGCTGTATTGTATATAAGGTTTTAATGGTTTTATATTTTATTTTATCTATTTTTTTCTTATTTTGAGTGTTAAAGTCTCTTGCGTTTTATAGATGATAAATAGGCAGAAAGATTCTCTTTTGGGTGTTAGACAAGTACTATTCTTTCTAACCAGATATTCAACATGAACCCTTATGCTTACAGGAAAGCTATTTGCACAGAGGTTGTATGGAGATGCTTAGGGCATGCCCACATGCAAGTAATACATGTTGAAAAAATCTGATATGTATTTTTGCTATAGAGTCTGTAGCAGAAATCCAAGGCTTTTAGATTTCCGCAAGGGTTTGCAGATCTGAACCAGCAGGGTCAAAGCTGATCAGCCATATTAAGTGTGGCTATCTGTTACAGTTTCTCTGCTGTTATCAGTGCCGAAACCATGGCAGGATAGAGCAGGAGGCTTCTGATTTAGAATCCATGCACTAGAATATTTAGTGTGGATTCCCATTGAAAACAATGGAAGGCAGCCTTGAGGTCTATTATTTTATGATATCATTTTTCCATGGAACAACTCCATAACTCCAGGGTGTGAGAACAGATATGCCAGGGAACATGTATGTAATAAATAGTTTCATACAATATACATTTATATACCGTCCATATGTATCCTGACTGATAGCAAGAGTGAGTATGTGCTAATATTCTGTGTGTTACATAAGACTATATATGATATGCCCATATTTGTTTCACCATTTATTAGCAATTGATACACTGCAACTAAGGCTGAGTTCACATCTGTGCTTGCTCTCCATTCGGGAATTTGTCCCCATTCCCCTTGAAAAAAGTGGATACATTTGTTGGGCGTAAACCGGGTTTATGGGGTCCATGGGTAACCACTTTTTAAGCAAGTGACTCGATGAACGGAAACCCGTACGATACTGTGAATGTGCAATAGTATTCAGCCCAGAATTGTCCATATGGGGAAAGGCAGCTTAGGTATTCTACTGAGCTTTACTGACTCAATTGAAAAATGTAAATGTTACAAAACTACATTTAGTTTATTTTGCTTGTGTAGCATTCCACAGCACTTTGCAGACATTGTCCTTTATAGGACTGGCAATCCACAATCCTCACCAGGATGTTTTTGTAGATTGGGAGGAAACCCACACAGACTCCATACAAATATTGCCTTTGGTCAGATTTGAACCCAGGTCTTCAGATCTGCAAAAATACAATGGTAACCTCTGAGCCACCGTGCTGTAACTACATACTATATAAAGTATAGAAATATCAGTCATTGTAGCATGTGTGCACCTAAATGCCCATTGTTATCACTCTAATATCTCTAAGGCCCAGTTCACATCTGTGCCTGGGTTACCATTTGGGGAGTCCGCTTGGGGATCCCCTGAACGGAAACCTAATCTGCATAAAAAAGCGATTACCTTAGGAAACCCTGGACCCCATAGACGATAATAGGGTCCGTGTGGTTTCTGCTCAGTTTCCGGATGAAAAATTTCGGAGAAAAAAGTGCTGCTTGCAAGAATTGTCCATAGTTAGCACCAAGAATTTTTGACATCTCTTTATTTAACCATTCCAGGTCAACCCAGGTCACAAAATCCTAAACATTTATTTATATCTTGATAGTCCAGCCACTCAATGGTTAATGTGTTGGTGACAATTTCTATGGTTTGTGATCTCTGCGTATTAAAGATATAATTGTCCTATATAAGATCAGATATCGGTAGCTTTCAGCACAATCTTGCTTTACTGCCCATTTTGTGTGACTGCATTAACCATCTATTATTCATACTGCGATTGGGAATCATAGTTCTATTATTTAATCTGCATTATTTATATGGAAAATTCTACTTTATATGTACATATTCCTGTTCAGCATCCCAGCACTGAGGTTACACTGAGATTTATTTTGCGTGAATGCCAAAATGAGTGATCTGTATAGCTGTCTCTCAAATATTCATATCTATCCCTTGGTAAATGTTCTCCTCCATATTAAGCGCTTTTTGAAATACAGAGTAATGCATTAACTAGGCTGCTGTAAGGACAGTGTTACATAGAACCGATTTTATTTCCATCCTAGCGCCTGAGGATTTAGACAAGGAACTTGACACTGACTGTGAGGCAGGTGCGTGGAAATGAAATCACTATGCATGGGGATGATTATTAAAGGTGTTACATTTAGAAATCAGTGCAAAGCCAACGGTAACGGATTAATGGTCTATTAATAATGCATCTGCATAAAGAACGTGTTTGGTCTCCATATGTATATATATATACAGAGAGAGAATCCATGATCTATCTTTACATTTGGCTCTGTTTATTCAATGATAAAAAGCAAATTTATGCACAAGAACAAGAATATCATTTAGGCAAGGTTTACTTTAACTAGAGTAAGTGTCAAGTTGTCATTGGTTGACATGGAATTTCATATATATATATATATATATATATATATATATATATATATATATATATATATACAGTATATACACTTCATGAGCTTTTACCAGAATCACTCTGCCACTATTGTTACTAGCCCTCTACCAGTGGCGTAACTACCACCATAGCAGCAGAGGCAGCTGCCACAGGGCCCGGGACATTAGGGGCCCGGTGACAGCCGCTACCGCTGCTATCATTATACTCGGGGGGGGTGTCTTTTCGGACCCCCGAGTATAATGATCGGCGGACCGGGAGAGGTAAAAAACATAAAAAACACTGTTACTTACCTCTCCACGATCCGGGCAGGCTTCGGCCTAGTCGTCTGACGTCTCATGATCCCGGCCTGCGTCCCGGGTCATGTGACGTCTGACGTCATTGAAGATCGACTACTTCGGAGGCCGACAGCGTAGGAGACGGGAGATAGGTGAGTAACAGAGTTTTTTAAAATGTTTTTTCCCCCCTGGGTCTCTGATTATTATACTCTGGGGTCTGAAAAGACCCCAGAGTATAATAATTGTTTATGGGTGTCCACAGTGGGACATAATACTGCGTGCAGGGGCCACTATGGGGCATAATACTGTGTACTGGGGCCACTATGAGACATAATGCTGTGTGCAGGGGCCACTATGGGGCATAATACTGTGTACTGGGGCACTATGAGACATAATACTGTGTGTAGGGGCCACTATGGGGGATAATACTGTGTACAGGGGCCTCTACGGAGCATAATACTGTGTGCAGGGGCCCCTATGGGGGATAATACTGTGTGCAGGAGCCACTATGGGGCATAATACTGTGTGCAGGGGCCACTATGGGGCATAATACTGTGTACTGGGGCCACTATGAGACATAATGCTGTGTGCAGGGGCCATTATGGGGCATAATACTGTGTACTGGGGCACTATGAGACATAATACTGTGTGTAGGGGCCACTATGGGGCATAATACTGTGTACTGGGGCCACTATGAGACATAATGCTGTGTGCAGGGGCCACTATGGGGCATAATACTGTGTACTGGGGCACTATGAGACATAATACTGTGTGTAGGGGCCACTATGGGGCATAATACTGTGTACTGGGGCCACTATGAGACATAATACTGTGTGCAGGGGCCACTATTGGGGATAATACTGTGTGCAGGGATCACTATTGGGGATAATACTGTGTGCAGGGGCCACTATGGGGGATAATACTGAGTGCAGGAGCCACTATGGGGGATAATACTGTGTACAGGGGCCTCTACGGAGCATAATACTGTGTGCAGGGGCCCCTATGGGGGATAATACTGTGTGCAGGAGCCACTATGGGGCATAATACTGTGTGCAGGGGCCACTATGGGGGATAATACTGTGTGCAGGGGCCACTATGGGGCATAATACTGTGTGCAGGGGCCCCTATGGGGGATAATACTGTGTGCAGGAGCCACTATGGGGCATAATACTGTGTGCAGGGGCCCCTATGGGGGATAATACTGTGTGCAGGAGCCACTATGGGGCATAATACTGTGTGCAGGGGCCACTATGGGGGATAATACTGTGTGCAGGGGCCGCTATGGGGCATAATGCTGTGTGCAGGGGCCACTATGGGGGATAATACTGTGTGCAGGGGCCGCTATGGGGCATAATACTGTGTGGAGGGGCCACTATAGGTCGGCTGGGGGGGGCATGTCAAAAGTTCGCCTCCGGGACCCGCCATTACTAGTTACGCCACTGCCCTCTACCATGACAATACTATGATCAGTATCTCTGTACTAAGACATTTCTTTGATAATAACCCCTGTACTGTGACATCACTGTGTACATTATTCCTGTACTATGACATCACTGTGTACATTATCCCTGTACTATGACATCACAGTATTCATTGTTCCTGTACTGTGACATCACTGTGTACATTATTCCTGTACTATGACATCACTGTGTACATTATTCCTGTACTGTGACATCACTGTATTCATTACTTGTATTTATTTATTTTGCTTTCTTATATAATGCTATCATATTCCACATATAGTGCTGTAAATCTTTATTTTGACAACACTGTGTGCATTATCCCTGTGCTATGACATAACTGTGATTTTTATCTCTGTAGTGTGGCATCAATTACCTCTGTACCTTGACATCACTATGTGTATTATCCCAGTACTGTGACATCACTGTGTACGTTATTCCTGTACTGTGACATCACTGTGATCGTAACACTAATCATTAGTCCTGTCTGTGACATCACTGTAGGCATTGTTCCTGTGAATTAGGACAAAATTCTGGCTTTTCTGAACTCTCTGCATAAGTTAGACATGGTGCAATGGGTGAGGTAGTATCAATGTAGCCTCATTTACCAGCACTAAGAAAAGACTAGGTTCCATTAGGGTTCATATGTGGGGCCCTATTAAAGGGGAACCTGACTGGCACATTGTGGAGATTATTTAGTGCACGTAGCGGTACTCACTAATTTGGCTTTGGAAAATCCCTAAACCAAATGTTCCCATTTCTACATCTCTGGATATTTATGGTCCCCTTCCATCCACTGATGTCTAAGCTCCATTAGAGTAACAGTTTCCTTTATGTTACCGTTACATTGAGACATTATTATAGAGCATGGAAATTTTAATAGATTTCAAACAATCTTCATCCTGAAATCCCACATTTAGCAGGTCATTATAAAAGTCTTCCTCGAACGCTATTAACACTTCCTTAAGGAATCAGCTTTTCCTATCAAGTTTTAATTTTCAGGACCAAGGTTAGCAACTGAAGAGAAAAATGGGATTCTTCAGACGACAAAAGTAGCAACATCCAGAGAAATTAAGTTGGTGGAATTTAAAGTCTCAGTAGGGAACAGATGAGTCAACACTTATTCCCCATCTCCCAGGGGGGCAACTCATCGGCGGAGCCGGTAGCACAGCCGAACGTTAACACTACAGTTGTAAAACTTAATGCTAAAAGCTTATCTTATCTGCATAGCTTTTTTTCAAACTGTTCATATAGATTTATTTTGATTCTTATCGCATATCTAATTACATCCTAAACAGCTCCTTCCCCTGGTTGCCATTTCTTATAAGATATTAGAGTTATCTGGCAGATGCAGCCTGCTCAGCCTTGGAAATCTTGCTTTATTTTTTAAAATAATTTTGCTAGTGTTTTTTATCTGGTGGAATGGGTTTTAGTGTTCTACAGTTGGATTAGTAGACTGCTGTTTCTAAGGTCAGCTTGTTCCCAGATGTTAAATGTGGATATTAATAATGGCTTATGGTGGAGACTGTATAAAAGGCAAATACAAATTGCTACGTTTCACGTACATATTAAATGCTGAAGTAAAGAATATCAGTGAAAAACACAATTATCTCCTTAACAATGAATAATATCGTAAATTGCATATTTTTGTTTGGCCACCATGTGTAACCTTCATGACACTTCAATGCTTCCTTTTGTTATAAGGATATCTCCTCTGCGGGCAATAATTCTCATGTAAGGTCATTTTCATTCTGACTGGGAAGAATGGCCGACCAGTTAGCTGCTATTCAGGTAGAGCGACAGAAACTCATTGTCTCTACTTGTAGTCTGTGTGATCTTCATAGAGCTCCTTCTCTGCAAAATCTACATCCTATATCATATTAGAGAACCTACATCCTATATCATATTAGAGAACCTACATCCTATATCATATTAATGAACCTACATCCTATATCATATTAGTGAACCTACATCCTATATCATATTAGTGAACCTACATCCTATATCATATTAGTGAACCTACATCCTATATCATATTAGTGAACCTACATCCTATATCATATTAGAGAACCTACATTCTATATGATATTAGAGAACCTACATCCTATATCATATTAGTGAACCTACATCCTATATCATATTAGTGAACCTACATCCTATATCATATTAGAGAACCTACATTCTATATGATATTAGAGAACCTACATCCTATATCATATTAGTGAACCTACATCCTATATCATATTAGAGAACCTACATCCTATATCGTATTAGTGAACCTACATCCTATATCATATTAGAGAACCTACATCCTATATCATATTAGAGAACCTACATCCTATATCATATTAGAGAACCTACATCCTATATCATATTAGTGAACCTACATCCTATATCATATTAGTGAACCTACATCCTATATCATATTAGAGAACCTACATCCTATATCATATTAGTGAACCTACATCCTATATCATATTAGAGAACCTACATCCTATATCATATTAGTGAACCTACATCCTATATCATATTAGGGAACCTACATCCTATATCATATTAGAGAACCTACATCCTATATCATATTAGTGAACCTACATCCTATATCATATTAGAGAACCTACATCCTATATCATATTAGTGAACCTACATCCTATATCATATTAGAGAACCTACATCCTATATCATATTAGTGAACCTACATCCTATATCATATTAGTGAACCTACATCCTATATCATATTAGAGAACCTACATCCTATATCATATTAGAGAACCTACATGTTAGGAGTATTTAGGTTCATTGCTTTCTTTCCTGGTTGATTAGTCTGTCCTCCCATTTGCACCTGGGAGGAGTGGTCTCTACTCTGTATTTAAACCCATGCCTCCCATGGTTCTGTGCTGAGTGTCGCTTTTACAGAGCTAGGCCTTAGCAGGAGGAGTAGGTGGTGTTCTGGGATAGAGGAAGTTCCGTGGTTGGTTTTTGGGAGGTTTTGGGTGAACGAGTTGGTTTGTGTTTTCCCTTCTGTGTTCACCAATCCTCCCTCTGTGTATAATTGACTGTGTGAGTGAATTGCCTTATCCTTTGATTTCTACTCAGTTTCCCTGTGTTTGTTTCCTAGTGTATGGTTCCTTCCCATATTGGTTTGGGGAATTCTTTCCTACATGTTTCCTGTGTGCTGCTTGTGTTGTTAGTCAGCGCACACCCTTGTCAGTCCCTGTCAGTAGCAGCTTCACTTGTTCGTTAGGGGTGACCCCCTTTAGTCTCCAGTCCCTAGAGATCTTATAGGGCATTCCTTCTCCCACTTCCCTCTAGGCCTACGGTGTCAGTGAGAGAGGAGCTGTCGGGGTCAGGCTTAGCCTGAGAACAGCCGACCTACACCCGTGAGGCAGGGACCGGGTTAGCTAGTGGGAGTAGTGCAGGGCGAGATTTCCTACTGGTATTCCTTAGCCCCGTTGCAGCTACCTGGACTGACATAACAGTACACTCAGCCGGTAAAAAAAAAAAAAAAAAAAAAAAGGTTTGTTTGTATTATGACGGACCTGAAACAGTTGTACCAGGCGGTGCAGCAGATCTCCACTGAGATGGAGGGGATCAAGCTACGAATGGATGCCATCCAAGCTTCTGGCGTATCTCAAGTACAGCAGTTGGCTCAACACACAGCCTCTCAGGTGGAGGGCATACAGAGGCAGGTGAGTAGCGCCCCTGTGGGTCGGCCTCTGGAGCCAAAAGTCAGCTTACCTGAACCCTTCCGAGGTAAGAGGTCAGATTTTTTCCGATTTCAAAAGGACTGTCTTTTGTATTTCCGGCTACGGCCGTTTTCCTCCGGTTCTGAGGTACAGAGAGTTGGGATTATTATTACTTTATTGAGAGATGATCCCCTCATCTGGGCACATTCGTTACCAGCCGACTCAGCTTGCTTACTAACTGTAGAGGCGTTTTTCTCCACAATGGGGTTACTGTATGACGACCCAGACAGGGTACGCACGGCTGAGTATAACCTACGACGTGTGGTGCAAGGGGATCACGCTATAGAGAAATATTGCACAGAGTTTCGTAGGTGGGCAGCAGAAGTACACTGGAATGACCCCGCTCTACTTAGTCAGTTTGAGACAGGGCTCTCGGACCAGGTTAAAGACCATCTAGTTTCTCACCCTGTTCCGGGAGATCTAGATGAGGCCATGCAGCTGGCAATTAGAGTTGGACGGCGCCTCCGGGAGCGTGGAGACAAGAGTCCTGGGGGGCTTAACCCTCCTCAATTCTCCGTTTTTAGAGAGGACCCGGGGGACCAACCCATGCAGATTGGGGCCACTGTGCGAAGTGCAAGACCCAAGAGTGAAGGGTCCCGCACAGTACGCTGTTTTGTGTGTGGAGGGATGGGACATGTAGCAAGGGTATGCCCCTCCAGAGAATGGTTCGCCAAGGAGAGTAATAACCCCAGGTCTATTGAGGGTAAAGGGAGAAAACCTACTAAGGAGGGAGGTGTGCATATTTCCTGTACTCAGACTGCCGGGTTGACCCTTGAAGGATGGGTAGATGGGCAGAAGTGCCGGATTTTGGTTGATTGTGGTTCGGCAGTCAACCTTATTGACTCAGAGTTTTGTGAGCAATTAAGGGTGAGTCCTTTGGTCTTGAAGTCTCAGATACCGGTGTGGGCTATTGATAAGACCCCTCTACAGCAAGCTGTCATCTCCAAACAGGTGGAGGGTCTGGAGTTTGTTGTGGGTGGCCACCGGGAAGAGATTGACTTGTTCTTGTTGTCTAAATTACCAGCACAAGTAGTGTTGGGGTGGCCCTGGCTGAAGCAGCATAACCCTATTATCAACTGGGAGACCGAGTCAGTAGTTTCTTGGGGGCAGGGGTGTAATGGTCGATGTCTGCCCATATCCGTTATGTCTTTGTCTATAGACAATTTGCCTCAAGAAATATGTGAGTTCAGGGAGGTCTTTGAGGAAAGGGCAGCCAAGACATTACCACCACATCGCACCTATGATTGCTCGATTGAATTTATACCAAATGCAGTGCTACCCAAGACACGATTGTACAATCTCACTATTCCGGAGAGGGAGGCGCTCAAAGAGTATATTGAGGGGAGTCTAGAGGTGGGGCATATTCGCCCATCTAAGTCCCCAGTAGCAGTGGGGTTTTTCTTTGTAAAGAAGAAAGATGGAGGGTTGCGCCCTTGTTTGGATTTTAGGGAGATTAACAAAATCACGGTGCGGAATCCCTATCCCATTCCGTTGATCTCGGATCTATTCAGCCAGATTACGGGAGCCCGCTGGTTTAGTAAAATAGATTTACGTGGGGCATATAACTTGCTGAGAATCAAGAAGGGGGATGAGTGGAAAACAGCGTTTAACACACCCCTAGGACACTTTGAGAATCTTGTGATGCCTTTCGGTCTAACCAATGCGCCTGCGTTTTTTCAGAATTTTATTAATGATGTACTAAGTGCCGTCATAGGGAGGGGGGTTGTGGTCTATCTGGACGATATACTCATTTACACCCCGGATTTGGAGACTCATTGGGAGAGAGTGAGAGAGGTTTTAGATCTCCTGAGGGTTAACCAATTAAGTGCTAAGCTGGAGAAATGTGTGTTCGCGGTCAATAAGTTATGTTTCCTTGGCTATATCCTATCGGACAAGGGGTTTGAGATGGACCCTGAGAAGGTCAGGGCAGTCTTGGAGTGGCCGCGACCCGAGAACCTAAAGGCGGTCCAACGGTTCTTGGGGTTCTCCAACTATTATCGCCAGTTTATCAAGGGATTTTCTGAGGTTGTGAAACCTATCTCGGACTTGACTAAGAAGGGGGCTGACTGTGCTAAGTGGTCGCCAGAGGCGCTAGCTGCGTTTGAAGAACTGAAGAAGCGATTCTCGTCCGCTCCCATTTTGAGACAGCCGGATGAGAGGTTGGCCTTCCGAGTGGAGGTGGATGCCTCCTCGGTGGGGGTGGGAGCAGTACTTTCTCAGGAGTTCGAGGAGGGTACGCATCCCTGTGCCTTCTTTTCTAAGAAATTCTCTGCCTCTGAACAGAATTATGACATCGGAGATAGGGAACTACTAGCAATAAAACTAGCGTTCGAACATTGGCGTCATTTCCTGGAGGGGGCCAGAAGGCCAGTCCAGGTATTTACTGACCACAAGAATTTGGTTTATCTTGGGTCGGCGAAGAGATTAAATGCACGGCAGGCCAGATGGGCTCTATTTTTTGCGCGGTTCCATTTTACCGTGACTTATGTGCCGGGTTCAAAGAATGTCAAGGCTGATGCTTTATCCCGGTATATGTCGACTGAGGAGGAACGAGAGGCGCCTGCCACTATTCTTGGGGATGGAGTGGTGGTAGCAGTATTGGGCGCGAAATTGGAGAAGGCCTTGATCGAAGCGCAACACGCTGCACCTTCCAAGATACCTAGAAACAAGCTTTTTGTCCCAGCTACTCTCCGACAAAGTCTCCTGAGGGAGTGTCACGAGTCGGTTCTTGCTGGTCACCCGGGGGTTTCAGAGACCATGAGATTGGTGTCTAGGAATTTTTGGTGGCCAGGGTGGAGTAAGGATGTCTTGCAGTTTGTTCAAAATTGTTCGGTCTGTGCAAGAGCCAAGGCGTCGCATACCCGTCCCCACGGTCTTCTACATCCATTGGAACCTCCTAAGGCACCTTGGACTCATCTGTCTATGGATTTCATCACGGGCCTTCCGGTGTCTAAGGGTTTCACGGTCATTTGGGTAGTCGTTGACCGCTTCACGAAAATGTGCCATTTGATCCCGTTTTCCAGGCTGCCATGTGCCAAGACACTATCTGAGGCGTTTATTAAAGAAATTGTAAGGTTGCATGGTCTTCCTGAGGATATCGTTTCGGACAGGGGACCGCAATTTGTGGCTAAATTCTGGCGGGCTTTTTGCAGCAGGTTGGGAGTTACACTGTCGTTTTCCTCCGGGTTTCACCCAGAGTCTAACGGACAAACAGAGAGGAAGAATCAGGATGTGGAACAGTTTTTGAGGTGTTTTGTTCGAGAGAACCAGAATAATTGGGCTGCCTTTCTCCCCCTGGCAGAATTTTCCCTAAACAACCATGATTCCAATGCCACAGGTACCACACCTTTTTTTTGCTCCGGTGGTAGACATCCTGTTTTCGGAGTATTTTCTTCCATTTCTTCCCCAGTTCCGGAGGAGGAGCTATTTTCTAAAAAGCTGCAAGGGGTATGGTCCCGTATCCGAGAGAATCTGGTGCGGGCGTCGCACCAGGCTAAGGTCCAGGCGGATCGGAAGAGAGGAGAGTTGCAGTTCTTCCCTGGTGAGATGGTTTGGTTGTCCACCAAGAATATCAGGTTGAAGGTTCCTTGCAAGAAGCTGGGTCCCAGGTTTGTGGGTCCTTTTAAGATCATCAAGATGGTAAATGAAGTGGCGGCGCAGCTGCAACTACCTAAAAGGTGGAAGATAAACCGGGTGTTCCATGTCTCCTTGTTAAAGAAAGCCAAGAAGGGAACGTCTCCTGTTAAGGTTCCACCAGTTTCTGAGTCCGGGGAGTATGAGATATCCCGAGTTCTGGATAGCAAATATGTTCGGGGGAAGCTACGGTATCTGGTGGCATGGAAGGGATACGGTCCTGAGGATAATTCTTGGGTTCTGGAGTCGGATATGTCAGCCCCCAGACTCGTGGAGAAATTCCACAAGGAGTTCCCGAAGAAGGATGCTCCTAGAGAATCCGGAGTCTTCTCCTTGAGGGGAGGATCCTGTTAGGAGTATTTAGGTTCATTGCTTTCTTTCCTGGTTGATTAGTCTGTCCTCCCATTTGCACCTGGGAGGAGTGGTCTCTACTCTGTATTTAAACCCATGCCTCCCATGGTTCTGTGCTGAGTGTCGCTTTTACAGAGCTAGGCCTTAGCAGGAGGAGTAGGTGGTGTTCTGGGATAGAGGAAGTTCCGTGGTTGGTTTTTGGGAGGTTTTGGGTGAACGAGTTGGTTTGTGTTTTCCCTTCTGTGTTCACCAATCCTCCCTCTGTGTATAATTGACTGTGTGAGTGAATTGCCTTATCCTTTGATTTCTACTCAGTTTCCCTGTGTTTGTTTCCTAGTGTATGGTTCCTTCCCATATTGGTTTGGGGAATTCTTTCCTACATGTTTCCTGTGTGCTGCTTGTGTTGTTAGTCAGCGCACACCCTTGTCAGTCCCTGTCAGTAGCAGCTTCACTTGTTCGTTAGGGGTGACCCCCTTTAGTCTCCAGTCCCTAGAGATCTTATAGGGCATTCCTTCTCCCACTTCCCTCTAGGCCTACGGTGTCAGTGAGAGAGGAGCTGTCGGGGTCAGGCTTAGCCTGAGAACAGCCGACCTACACCCGTGAGGCAGGGACCGGGTTAGCTAGTGGGAGTAGTGCAGGGCGAGATTTCCTACTGGTATTCCTTAGCCCCGTTGCAGCTATCTGGACTGACATAACACTACATCCTATATGATATTAGAGAACCTACATCCTATATCATATTAGTGAACCTACATCCTATATCATATTAGTGAACCTACATCTTATATCATATTAGTGAACCTACATCCTATATCATATTAGAGAACCTACATCCTATATCATATTAATGAACCTACATCCTATATCATATTAATTAACCTACATCCTATATGATATTAGAGAACCTACAGCCTATATCATATTAGTGAACCTACATCCTATATCATATTAGTGAACCTACATCCTATATCATATTAGAGAACCTACATCCTATATCATATTAGTGAACCTACATCCTATATCATATTAGAGAACCTACATCCTATATCATATTAGAGAACCTACATCCTATATGATATTAGTGAACCTACATCCTATATGATATTAGAGAACCTACATCCTATATCATATTAGTGAACCTACATCCTATATGATATTAGAGAACCTACATCCTATATCATATTAGTGAACCTACATCCTATATCATATTAGTGAACCTACATCCTATATCATATTAATGAACCTACATCCTATATCATATTAGTGAACCTACATCCTATATCATATTAGTGAACCTACATCCTATATCAAATTAGTGAACCTACATCCTATATCATATTAGTGAACCTACATCCTATATCATATTAGTGAACCTACATCCTATATCATATTAGTGAACCTACATCCTATATCATATTAGAGAACCTACATCCTATATCATATTAATGAACCTACATCCTATATCATATTAATGAACCTACATCCTATATGATATTAGAGAACCTACAGCCTATATCATATTAGTGAACCTACATCCTATATCATATTAGTGAACCTACATCCTATATCATATTAGAGAACCTACATCCTATATCATATTAGTGAACCTACATCCTATATCATATTAGAGAACCTACATCCTATATCATATTAGAGAACCTACATCCTATATGATATTAGTGAACCTACATCCTATATGATATTAGAGAACCTACATCCTATATCATATTAGTGAACCTACATCCTATATGATATTAGAGAACCTACATCCTATATCATATTAGTGAACCTACATCCTATATCATATTAGTGAACCTACATCCTATATCATATTAGTGAACCTACATCCTATATCATATTAGTGAACCTACATCCTATATCATATTAGTGAACCTACATCCTATATCAAATTAGTGAACCTACATCCTATATCATATTAGTGAACCTACATCCTATATCATATTAGTGAACCTACATCCTATATCATATTAGTGAACCTACATCCTATATCATATTAGTGAACCTACATCCTATATCATATTAGTGAACCTACATCCTATATCATATGATGGTATTACTTCATTTTCCATATGATGTACTGGGAAACTGGAAAAAAAGTCAGAATGGGGTGGAATTACGCTGGGTTCACACCAGCGCCTGAACTCAGTTTTCAGGTTTCTGTCTTCTGCATGCAGAAGACGGAAACCTGTCATGCCGAGTCCGTCCGTGTGCGTCGGTGAGCGTTTTATGTGCTCCGCAGCGATGTGCACCGTTTTTTAAAAATCCGGACACAGAGTACTGCATGTCTGACTCTGTGTCCGGTTTAAAATAAAAGGGTTTTGCTGAGGAGAGCAGAGAACGCTCACCGGCGCACACGTCCGAAGACTTTTCAAGCCCATTCAAATGAATGGGCTTGAAACATGCTGGCAGGTTTCCATCTCCTGCCCCTGTTTTCTGCAGGAAACGGAAACCTGCAGAACAGAGAACGGGTGCAGATGTGAACGAGCCCTTAGATAACTATAATTGCATCTTTTTTTAAGGGTTTTGTTTTTATGGTGATCACTAAGTCAGTATTAGTTACAGGTCAGTATGATTGTGGCAATACCATATTTTTATACTTTTTGGAATGCCCTTACAATAATTTTAAACTTTGAAAAGTACAAAATTTCTTTGAGCCGTATTCTTATACCCATAACATTTTTTTATAATTCGATGTATGTAGTTGTTTGAGGTGCCTTTTTTTTTTGCAGGGCAAGGTGTAGTTTTTATGTATACCATGTTGGGGATGCCTATCCTGTTATTATTATTGTAGATTATGTCACACACCACTGGTTTTCAGATACCTTAGATACGGTTGACTAAGTAGTTAGGTGGGCGTTCACACTTGGTCCTGGTGTCTGCCCTGCACCACTCCACGGGGTTTCTGTCCTCAGCCCTGAGAAACTGAACAGCGGATGGCTTCCCAGCAGTCCGTTTCAAAACCCATTCATTTGAATGGATTTTTAATGGTAACCGCTGGTGTCTGCCTGCGGCGTATCCACGGGAAAACTGTTTTTTTTTCTGTCCGGACACAAAGTCCTGCATGTCTGACTTCATGTCCAGCTGAAAAAAACAGTTTACACGCGAAGAGGTCACAGGCGGACATCGGCAGTTACCTTTAAAAACTCATTCAAACGAATGGGTTTTAAAGCTTACCGTCGGGAAGCCATCCACTGTTCAGTATCTCATGGCTGAGGACAAAAACCCTGCGGAGTGGCACAGGGCGGACATGGGCACAATTCTGAACTCCCCCTTAGCTGCCATTGATCGAATGAACTCTGATTGTGGACGTTGCCTCTAGATCTCCACTATGTTAAAAAGTGGACATCCAGCAGTTATGTCACCTGCTCAGGTCCTTAGCTAGTGCTATGTCTACAGTTCATACATCCACCAGAGTACTACAGTAGATGTCAGGAAGGTGTTGGAGTGGTATCTAAGAAAATTTTATGGCATTTATTACATTTATCAACTGTACGTGTCTTATCAATGGTGGATCCCACCTCTGGTCAGCACACATATCACTATAATGGAGATTTTCTCCCTAACCCTGTTCCTCCTGTATGTGGTATCCTTAGGTGGACTACAGAAAAAGCCAAGTCTGTTTATGCACTGCCTCTGTACTCTGAAATCTCTAAGGCCACACTAAGGGATTCTACCATTAAAACACTTTTTTTTCTGGTTGACACATAGGAATAGCCTTAAGAAAGGCTATTCTTCTCCTACCTTTAGATGTCTTCTCCGTGCCGCCGTTCCGTAGAAATCCCGGTTTTCATTGGTATGCAAATGAGTTCTCTCACAGCACTGGGGGCGTGCCACAGTGCTCAAACAGCACTGGGGGCGTTCCCGATGCTGCGAGAGAACTCTCCAGCAAATCCTCCATCTTCTTCAGGAACGTCTTCTTCACGCATCTTACAGTAATTAAGCGGCTATTTTCTTGTGGCCTGTGGGCATGCGCCGGAAGAAGACGTGTGAAGAGGACGTTCCTGAAGAAGATGGAGGGAGCGCTGGAGAGTTCTCTCATAGCATTAGGGACACCCCCCGTGCTGTTTGAGTGCTGGGGCCCGCCCCCAGTGCTGCGAGAGAACTCATTTACATACCAACGAAAATCGGGATTTCTATGAAATGGCGGCGCGGAGAAGTCATCTAAAGATAGGAGAAGAATAACCTTTCTTAAGGCTATTCCTATGTGTCAACCAGAAAAAAAAGTGTTTTAATGGTAGAATCCCTTTAGAATCCTCTAGTGGGGAAACTATATGACATGTCACTATTAAAGTGAAATAACATATGGCAGAAGTTGGTACTTTTTTGCATCTTTCAACTACTTACTAGATATTGTCTTGTTGAAACAATGTCTATAGTGGATTGTCTCATTATAGATATCATTTCAATATAAGAGCCACAATGACAATCAGCATTGGTATGGGAAGAATTGGCTGTTCACGCATTTACCCATACCAGAAACAATGGTAGCAATACATACAATACATACATACAATATTTTAATAAATGGATGACCCAAGTTGACCAGAGCCAGATGCTTGTTAGCTACTAGTCACTCTGACCAATAAGGGAAGGTCCCAAGCAGTGACGGACCCCCCGCTATGAAGTCCATTGTCCCATGCAAGTTATCTAATATATTATCTAATATACTTTCTATTATCTTATACCACATATAATATTTGCAATGTAAAGGAAACGTAAGAGACAACCTGTCACCTTGTGCCGTGTCCCTTTGTACCGTAGGAAGAAATCTAATTAGCCGCTGTGATATGCCCGGGCTAAGCCCATCTTCTATAAGACACAGAAACAATTATCTGTTTTTTCCCTCTCTCTCAGGAAGGACCGAGCTCTCTTTCAGTCTACGCCCTGCGGTTGGGACCGGGAGAAGAAATAGTCACATCATTGTTTAAATTTGTGCAGGAGAAGAATCTAAGAGCGCCGTTTGTTATTACTTGTGTGGGCAGCGTCACCAAAGCAACACTTAGACTGGCTAATGCAGATGCGCGGAATACCAATGAGGTACCTGACAGGTCCAATGATGTACTGGCTCAGTTTAAGTCATGCATAGATATAGCAAGATGGCCATGGAGTGTTTCAAGAGAAGTGTACTGTTCCTAATTATGTAATTATAAGGCTTAGGTGCCAAACTACAAGCTGTTGCTGAAATCTGTTCGTCCCGTCTTTCTCGAGAAATGCAGAGAATGAGATGCATTTCCCCTGAAGGTATCTTGTCATCTTTAATTTGATATAATCTTTAATTAAACACATTGGCAACGCTAAAATGGTAAAATATGTAGGATATTTCTTATGTCACAGAGGAGATACCTCTTCTAGCACAGTCTCAATTACCCGGCATACATTCTCCTTCTAAGCTCTGACTCTTGCCTGGAATAACAATAACAAGGCCCTGGAAGATACTAAAAAGCAACTTTCATGTGTTTATTTCCCTAATGTTTCCCTGGAAGTAGTGCCATATATCAAAGAATGTAAGATCAGACAAGCCATAGATTTATGGTTATGGGATAACTGGTGTCTATTCATCCATGGGCGCCATGTTAAAAGGAATCTGGGAATATAAAAAATGAAGGCCAGTCTGTATGTAGTGTGTTATAGGGCAGAAGGAGCTGAGCAGATTGAAAAGGCTTGAAATAGCTTGTCATTTCTCCATAGAAGTCTATGCTGTTTGGAAGTCTAGGAGGCGGTCCTATCAGTGATTGACAGCCCCCTCCCCTCTATGACTGCATGCAGATATAGCTGTCAGTCACTAATAGGATCGCCTCCTGGACCTCTCATCCTAAATGAATGGATAAGTTATGAGGAATGATTTCTCACAAACATATCATTCTGTTCAGCTCCTCCTGCTATATAGCATGCTGACCGCAGATTGAACAGCATTTTCATTGCCATAGCTGTCATGTTTTGAAAGTGATAAGAGACAGAGTCATATGTACTGCACACACTTTCTGTAAATGAATACCTCCCCACTCCCTCCTTTTAAGGTCAGGGCTCCATGTGGCGGAAATGCCACAATTTGCCTGCGGCAGAAACGCTCAGGAAAAATCACGGTGTTCTACAGTCAGGGCGAAAGTGGATGATATTCTATTAAATTCCATGCCCACTTTGCGGGAAAAAACGAGCTGCAGATGCCACGATCTGCAAAATTGGTGCAGTTTTGGAAATCACGGCATGTCAATTATAGCTATGGAAACACCGGCGTTTTCTCCATAGGTGGAATTGAAGCAGAAAGTCCGCAGAGGAAACCTCAGCAATCTTTCTGTCTAAAGAGCTGTGGGAAGAACTGCAATGCGTTGCTGCTGCAACAAAGCACTCCGGGATGCCACAGGGGCCTTAGCCTAAGGGTAAGTTCACACGTATTTTATTTGGGCAGGATTTTGAGGCCGTATCCGCCTCAAAATCCTGACCAAAAAAACAGTTCCTATTGAAATCAATGGAAGCCGCTCAGGCGTTTTTTCCGGGAGCCATTTCTTCCAGCTCCAGGAAAAAAGAAGCGAGGTGCTCATTCTTCAGACCGAGTCACCTCGCGATTCAGCCTGAAGACACTCCCTCCTCTGGACTAGGTCCGTTTATTGGGCCTAATCCGGAGCGGAGTGTGCGACTGGATGCCGGTGCATCTGGATCGCCGTGTAAACTTACCCTAAAGAAGGTTTCCATCAAAGCAAGTTACCCCCAACCCAGGTGCTGTTCATCCCAGGCGATTGCTGCTGCCAATCACAAGGCTCAGCGATAACCTCTTTGCAGGCGGTGGATCATAGCAATTACATGTCATTTGTGAAGTGGTCAGCACCGAGGCCTGTGATTGGCTGTAGCGCTCCCCTAGCACACATAGCATGTCACTGATGACATCATACAGAGTAATGGAGGTACCGCCACTCTGGAGAAAGGCCCAGCGAAACCTGAGTAAAGGTTTTTTTTAATGTTTTAAGGCCCATTTAGTTGCACAATTAAACAATAACAATATAAGAGCCATAACATCCCCTTAAGCCTGGTGCCCCATGTTGCGAAAATACAGCATTTTGGCCACGGCCGAAACAATGCAGAAAAAAAACCCCGCTGTGATATACAGTACCTGCAAACTGGATGGGATTCTGGGTAATCCCATCCACACACTGAAGAAAAAAATCATGTGAAACACAATGTGTTTCTGCTGTGGTCTTTTCTGCAGCGCTTTTTGGCTAGGGCTTGCTAGATGGGGCCTTTTAAATAAAAAAATAAATAAAAAGATGCATAAATAAGCAAATCAGCAGGTGCAGTGGAAGATAAAAAATGAGAACTTTACCATAGTTTACAGCTGCTGCTTTGTTTGTGCGTTTTTTTTTTTAAAATGATCTTTATATTTTTTCAGATTTTAGGTTGTATTTACAAAATGCCCAAAAGATGTAATAAAAATGCCCCGTGAGGACAAATTTCACCACTATCCCGGGATAGAATTCACTTCTCCCTCGTCTTGATGTTGTTATTCCTCCTATGAGTCTACTTGACCGGATCTTGTCTAGTAAAGAGCAGACCATTTTTTTCCCGTCTCTACAAGTATCACATCTATAACTGCGTTTCTTTTGTCTTTCAGATAATACACTTAAAAGAAAAATTTGAAATAGTGTCTTTAGTAGGAACGCTGAATAAAGACGCGCATCTCCACATCTCATTGTCTGACAAGGATGGCAAGACCATCGGTGGCCATGCGATGGGGGATCTGGAAGTCTTCACTACTGCGGAAATAGTGATCGGAGAGCTGAGTGACCTTCAATTCACTCGGGAGATGGATGAACGCACAGGCTTCCCAGAGCTGGTCATTAGGCCTCGTTCGGAGAATACTACTTCTGCCTAGATTCTAAATTATGTGCCATTTTTTGTTCAAAACAAGAGAATGAGATAAATTTGCTTCGGAGCATGTCTTTACGTTGCTCTTTGCATTATTGTATTGATTGCAGCCATTTGATCACGCACCACATAATAAGTCATGTATGAAATACACCCGGCAGAATCAGCTCAGTAAATTCCTTAAATGTCTGGTCATTAATTTCTGCTGTTTATCAGCATGAGTTGCATTTAATGTTCAGGGATTTTTCTTCTTTGGTCAGCTTTGGCTGATATGTTCTACAGGGATTTTACGAGACTGATTGGCCCGGAGAGGGTATAGGACAGTGACAATAGCTCGCAGGGCTAATGAATGTACTGTTTGCTCATCTTTACACGGTTCCTGTAACACTAATTGGGAGGGACAGCTCAAGCGAGCACAGAGGGACGGTTATGTGCTATGCGTGACATGGATGTAGAGCAGCAGATAGGCGCCTGGTTCAGCACTGTACTGTTTACTCTCACACATGCGTCTTCCTAAATGCACTGAAGATGTGTAATAAATGTTCTTAGATGTCATCCATGGAAGTGTTATTACAGAGCAATAAAACTATTATAAACATATGCCCGTTACAATAACTTATTTTTATATTTTTTTCAATTTTATGGGGTGGGATATTTTTGAAACCGAGACATACAATTGTATAAATTTATTGCATACTTTATTCCCTATACGTTTTGTTTTCCAAGCCCTAGAAATTGTGCCATACATACATAGTATAGTCACCTGGCTCTGTTACCTTGTGGAATTCCATATCCTACTGGTGACATGCCAGTAGACTTGTTGTCATTGATGATGTCATCACTGCCAGTAAAAGACTACCATGATAAAGCTATATTCACACAATAGTGAATAATGGACGTGTGATGTCCATATTTTTAACAGAAGACATTCGGCAGAATTAAATTAAATTCAAGTGAATGGGGGCTATTCACATGACTGTTATTTTGATGGTCCATTTTAACGTAATAAAGTCATGTCCTATTTTTTCCATTTTCACCCAGCCCTCTATAGACTCAAATGTACAGTCGTATGAAAAAGTTTGGGCACCCCTATTAATCTTAATCATTTTTAGTTCTAAATATTTTGGTGTTTGCAACAGCCATTTCAGTTTGATATATCTAATAACTGATGGACACAGTAATATTTCAGGATTGAAATGAGGTTTATTGTACTAACAGAAAATGTGCAATATGCATTAAACCAAAATTTGACCGGTGCAAAAGTATGGGCACCTCAACAGAAAAGTGACATTAATATTTAGTAGATCCTCCTTTTGCACAGATAACAGCCTCTAGTCGCTTCCTGTAGCTTTTAATCAGTTCCTGGATCCTGGATGAAGGTATTTTGGACCAACAATTCAAGTTCAGTTAAGTTTGATGGTCACTGAGCATGGACAGCCCGCTTCAAATCATCCCACAGATGTTCAATGATATTCAGGTCTGGGGACTGGGATGGCCCTTCCAGAACATTGTAATTGTTCCTTTGCATGAATGCCTGAGTCGATTTGGAGCGGTGTTTTGGATAATTGTCTTACTGATATATCCATCCCCGGCGTAACTTCAACTTCGTCCCTGATTCTTGAACATTATTCTCAAGAATCTGCTGATACTGAGTGGAATCCATGCGACCCTCAACTTTAACAAGATTCCCGGTGCCGGCATTGGCCACACAGCTCCAAAGCATGATGGAACCTCCACCAAATTTTACAGTGGGTAGCAAGTGTTTTTCTTGGAATGCTGTTTTTTTTGGACACCATGCATAAAGCCTTTTTGTATGACCAAACAACTCAATCTTTGTTTCCTCAGTCCACAGGACCTTCTTCCAAAATGAAGCTGGCTTGTCCAAATGTGCTTTTGCATACCTCAGGCGACTCTGTTTGTGGCGTGCTTGCAGAAACGGCTTCTTTCTCATCACTCTCCCATACAGCTTCTCCTTGTGCAAAGTGCGCTGTATTGTTGACCGATGCACAGTGACACCATCTGCAGCAAGATGATGCTGCAGCTCTTTGGAGGTGGTCTGTGGATTGTCCTTGACTCTTCTCACCATTCTTCTTCTCTGCCTTTCTGATATTTTTCTTGGCCTGCCACTTCTGGGCTTAACAAGAACTGTCCCCGTGGTCTTCCATTTCCTTACTATGTTCCTCAGTGGAAACTGACAGGTTAAATCTCTGAGACAACTTTTTGTATCCTTCCCCTGAACAACTATGTTGAACAATCTTTGTTTTCAGATCATTTGAGAGCGGTCTGTCCATGCTCAGCGACCATCAAACTTAACTGAACTTGAATTGTTTTGTAAAGAGGAATGGTCCAAAATACCTTCATCCAGGATCCAGGAACTGATTAAAAGCTACAGGAAGCGACTAGAGGCTGTTATCTTTGCAAAAGGAGGATCTACTAAATATTAAGGTCACTTTTCTGTTGATGTGCCCATACTTTTGCACCAGTCAAATTTTGGTTTAATGCATATTGCACATTTTCTGTTAGTACAATAAACCTCATTTCAATCCTGAAATATTACTGTGTCCATCAGTTATTAGATATATCAAACTGAAATGGCTGCTGCAAGCACCAAAATATTTAGAACTAAAAATGATTAAGATTAATAGGGGTGCCCAAACTTTTTCATAGGACTGTATGTCAGATCCATGAAAATGTGTACCTCTAAGGTGCAAGAGGTGGCCAAATTACTATTTGGCAGGTAATTGTAGAGGTAAGTATGCAAAAAGAATTCACCCAAATAAAAATGTTGGATTGTTGCAAAACTTGGCTCAGACAGATATGAAAATAATTACAGGTATGGCCTGATTAGTGACTGAGTCTTGCCATAAGAGGGCATAACACTGCTTCCCCCGCAGTCCTTAAGAAGGGCTCTCAAAGGCTACTTTTTGTAAGTGAACCTCTTAATGAGATCCTTGATTGCTTGATATGGATGCACTCAAAGACAGTTTTCCTAGGTGACAGACTTTGAAATAAAGTGCGCCATTGCACTCCATCTACCAGTTGGAGGTGTTGGGAGCAGCGGCTATGTTAGGGAATGCAGACATGGTGAGAAGAGTCAATGATATGTGCAGGACATCTTGCAATCACACGTGTTGCCTGTCATGGCAAGGCTTCTAACTGCCATTTTTCAGCAGGATAATGCTCACCCACACATATCAAGGATTTTCCATGACTATGTCTGCCAGATTGCAACACTTCCTTGGCCTGCCCAGTTGCCAAATTTATGGACAATTGAGCATTTATGGGGCCAACTAAAATAAGAGCTTTGATATGTAGACATATCTTAATTAAAGTTATTGACTTTGCCATTGGAAGTTCTTGCATCAGAGCAAATAACAGACTAACCTCTCTTATGTTGATAAACGCTTATTATTATTGCAATTAAGATTATTATAATTTTGTATTAAATTACTTTTCATATTAATACAGCCCTGCCCAAATGTAAAGGGGGGCTGAGGAGATCAAGATACAGTTTTGTAGTAAAGTTGTGTTTTATTCAGTTAAATTTCTGTTCATTCTGGGCTTAGGAGTCCATTGGGTGGTCCTACCTAGTGATTGACAGCCATCTCATCAAGTGAATCCTGCCAATCATTGAGTGAGACCACCCATTGGACTCCTAAGCCCAGAATGAGCAGAGGTTTGAATGAAAATATTACTTAATACACTGAATTTTTTCCACACATCTATACATCAGTCTACTCAGCTATTCCTGCTCTGTGCCATGCGGTCAGTGGATTGGACTGCGTTTTCATAGTGACAAGTTCCCTTTAAGTTGACCAGTTTCTTGTCACTATACAAGTGACAGGAAATTGACTGAAATTCATGTAATTGTTCACTATTTATAGACACTAAACATTCAAATTGAAATGTAAAATTTTGGCCTAAGAGATCAGATAAAATGAATTGTAAAAGCCACCGAGCAATCCAGATTTCTGAACAATCTCCAGTGTTTTATCCATTGAAATAAAAGTGACACTACATCATAAACTAGGCGCTTTTTTTTACTGTAGTGCACAGTTGTAGAGAGCGCATTCCACTCTGCTGCTATGGAAGCGAATGTCAAGAAACTCATTTTAGTGACAAACGATCATAGTTAATATATCTGGAAAAAAAAGAGGCACAAGTTCACCGAGTTCATTCCTCTTTACACAGCAATGCAGTCTTATGTTAATCCATAGAAGGTAAGGAAAGTGGCACAAAAGCCAATTGGTTGGGAAGCCATAAAATGAGGATGGTAAAGTCCCGGGGACAGTAACTCCCTGTGGTTGAATGAATTAAAAGACGCTCTTGTTTCCTGCTTTTCCTATTGAGGAGTGTTGTATGTACTTAGTGCACCATGACATAGCGAGGATGTCGCCACTGGCACTAGTACAATACGGTATTGTATCACTCAGCTTAGACTTACATCTACAGTCTGCTAAACACTACTAGATGATAGTTATAGAGGGAATGGGTGAATGTTACACTAGTTATACTAGTATATTTAGATGCAATGGACATGTCAACAAAGGACATTTATAGAGATTGACACATTTACATGGCTGAGGTTCCCATAGAGGAAAGCAGGGTGTAAATTGCACTGTATCCTCTGAAAAATAACCCATTGTAAAATATGACACCTCCATTACAAACAATACCACTAGTGAAAAATTATAAAGATTTTTTTTTTTATTGAGAGCGAATATGAAGACATAGACTATTATTCCTATGTATATTTTATACGAATATTGATAGTCTAAAGTTGTACCATTTTCCGATATACTTTATGTATACACAGTTTTCTAGATCTCTGCTTGCTGGCATTTATTCTGATTAAATCTAATAAAAATGAGTCCATGGTTGTGTGATGGACATACGGGTGTATGGTCATGTGATGGACATACAGGTGCATGGTCATGTGATGGACATACAGGTGTATGGTCATGTGATGGACATACAGGTGCATGGTCATGTGATGAATATACAGGTGTATGGTTATATGATGGACATACGGGTGTATGGTCATGTGATGGACATACAGGTGCATGGTCATGTGATGGACATACAGGTGTATGGTCATGTGATGGACATACAGGTGCATGGTCATGTGATGGACATACAGGTGTATGGTCATGTGATGGACATACAGGTGCATGGTCATGTGATGAATATACAGGTGTATGGTCATGTGATGGACATACAGGTGCATGGTCATGTGATGAATATACAGGTGTATGGTCATGTGATGGACATACAGGTGTATGGTCATGTGATGGACATACAGGTGCATGGTCATGTGATGGACATACAGGTGCATGGTCATGTGATGGACATACAGGTGTATGGTCATGTGATGGACATACAGGTGCATGGTCATGTGATGAATATACAGGTGTATGGTCATGTGATGGACATACAGGTGTATGGTCATGTGATGGACATACAGGTGCATGGTCATGCGATGAATATACAGGTGTATGGTTATGTGATGGACATACGGGTGCATAGTCATGTGATGGACATACAGGTGCATGGTCATGCGATGAATATACAGGTGTATGGTTATGTGATGGACATACGGGTGCATAGTCATGTGATGGACATACAGGTGCATGGTCATGTGATGAACACAGGTGCATGGCACATTATAGGCACAGCACAGTATTCATAGATCTGCTGTGTTTCCATCACATAACCATGACCATGGACTGATTGTTAGCCACTGGAAATAAACCGAATTAATGAAAGCAAGCAGAGAACTAAGAATCAATACGCAAAGTATATTGGAAAATTGTACAACTTTTTATTATACAATCACTAACTTTGTCTTCAATATTTGTCTGGACAATCCATTGAACAATGGCAGACCAATAAATAGTGGATACCTACAGAGCCCGACAGACCCTATAATGTGGTTCATTGATTATTTAAAGGGAATCTATCATTAGATTTAGGCAAATTTGCCTAATGACATGTTGGAATAGCCTTCAGTTTTCTTTAGCTTTTATCTGATGCCGTTTTTTGAGATACATACAGAGGCGTAACTTGAGGGGGTGCAGAGGGTGCCGTTGCACCAGGGCTCAGGAGCCTTAGGGGGCCCATAGGCACTGGAATCAGTATTGAGATTGCAGCTTCCATCTGGCCCATAAGCCAAGGAGACCCACAGATTACCCTAACCACACTAAGGTGGATTAAATGCATTAGCCCCTGTAACTCTCACTATCAAGAATTCACTATAGGGATGAGGTAAAGGGCCATGAATAAAAGATTGCACCCGGGTCCACAAGACTTTAGTTATGCCACTGAATACAGACTTTATTCTTATATGCTAATTCTGTGCACGGAGCACAGGGGGCGTTCCAAGCAAGCAGCATCATATCTGGTATCCCGCCTCCTCTGGCCGCTGCACACCATCACGTGTAAATATCCTTCTCTTCTTATTCTTCGCTGTGTAGGAAGCAGCACTTCTCACTACAGCGCATGCGCAGGATTTACATGCGCGGTATTTATTATATTATTTGGAGTGCTGTCAGTCTTGTCTATTCTAAGTCTCACATTAGTTATCTACACATATTATATTGAGAAGCACAAAGGAAAAAAACTTCCTGGAAAGTATAAATAGTAAGCTGAGCATGACAGTCACTTTGGGATTTTTCTTCTTTTGTAATTGCAAAATAAGTTCAGTCTCACAACCAAGTGATCACCAGTATCAAGAAATACCTTCCCTTACCCATGGAGAAATTTTATGTTAGCAAACTAACGTTATGTGAGTTAGCTTTCAGAAAAGGGGGCATGCTTTGTCCTGAATTGCTAATGAGATATTTGGTGCAATGAAAGTGTCATCATTGCTGTCACCAAACTAACTAAAGAGCTACTTGTACCTCCCTTCTGTGAGTGACCGGCCCAGGCAGTGTACATGTCAATCATAGCATGGAGGAAGGGACTGGATGCTGGAAAGCACAGATCTTTGGTGATGTGAGCAACGGTGACACCTTCATTGCACCGAACATCCCATTATCATGTCAGGAAAAAAGCTAATATCTCAGCAGAGGAGGCGGTGATCGGTATAAGAAAAAAACATTTTGTTCCTGTGAACCCTGAACTCTGAATGTGGTTATAAGTCAATAGGAACTGCACGGGTGACAGACTCTCTTTAAGACAGTCTTGTCTAGTTTTTGTTGTCTTACTTTTAGGCAGTATTAATAACTGTGCTCCATGCGTCTCTCCCTGCCCTTCTTGGCTTGACTGACAAATCTGTATTTCATAATGCCTTTATGATAAGTTCCCTTTAAGGAAAACTTCACTCTTGAGTGATATTTTAAAATAACCCATAAATTAAAGGGGTTGTTGTATCAGAGTTGGCAAACTGGATATCAGATGAGTGGTTTTTTTTTCACTAGTATTCTATTACTTATTACAATGTTTTATTCAGAAAGGTAAATTCAGAATTTTGCTGAATTCATGTTACCAGATTGTATTTTGGGAAGTCCAGATCATACTTGGATCCAGTGGCGTAACTAAAGTCTTGTGGTCCCCAGTGCAACCTTTTGTCCGGAGCCCCATACTTCATCCCTACAGCGAATTCTTGATAGTGATGGTTATGGATGCTAAGGAGTTTAATCTACCTTAGTGTGGTTAGGGTAATCTGTGTGCTTGTTTTATGGGTGAGATGGAAGCTGCAATCTCAATACTGATGCCAGTACTTATGGGCCCCCTGTGCGACTGCACCCTCTGCACCCCCTCAATTACACCCCTGCTTGGGTCACCTACCAGTCAGTTTCATGGATCTAAATCAGACAAAATCAGCAATCTTTTGAGCCAGTATTAAAAGCTATTGAAACACAACAGAAATTGTAAAGCAAAGCGTTGGTAAAGTTACTCTTTATGTTCAGAGGAGGAGCGGCACTTTATTTGGGTTCCTTCTATACAGAGTATTGCAGAATTATGGCCATACTGAACTAAATTGTTTCTCCACTACACAAGAAAATAAGAAACTGTTGTGTGTGTCTCTTCTTAGCTCTTGGGCAGAATGACTTGTTGTACCCTGAAAGCTTTTAAGAAACAGTGCCGAACAGGGCAAAAACAATGGCCCCTTCACTTTTGCATGAATGCTTTCTGTTATTTTACACACGTCCGGTAGTCATCTATTTTGTCCTTGTGACATCTGCGAGGCTTGATTGTTTATAATGCTTTCAGGGCACTCGGCTAGAATGAAAATGCTGTAAACCTTGTTGGTTATTACTAAACAAACAGACGGCATTGTTTTTGTAGGACAGTGCCATCAACCTGAGGGTGGAGGGATGCGGGTACAATGCCCCGTATGTCATAGATAATCTATAGCCAAGGACATCATATACTTTGTATCACTTATTACTATATCATCAATTCTCTATAAATACAAATCAGAATTGCAAAATCCTATAAGAAGTCCCCTCCATCTTTTTACATTAGAGCTCCTCTCCATCTCTAAAATAATACAATTCTTTTTAGTGTTTGCTTAAGTGTCCACTTAACGTGATGAATTAATTTCGGATTTATTATCCCACACCAGCCAAGAGAATTGTTTAGTATGCATGTCCATGTAACATGCAGTTTTTAATTTTGCAACATAATTTAGAGGCCGTTAATAGACATTATAAATAGCCACTTGTATGCTGTGCTTTATCTGTATTTAAGAATAAGGATAGAGAACTGAACAAATTAACATTATTACAACCCGGGTAAAATGTTGTTATTGTGTAGAATAGTTCACCGGTAATTGTTACCTTAAAAATCAAAACCAAGAAGATTTATCTATCCAAATCCACAGGGCTTCTTGAGAATAGTGGAAGGAAATATATCTGAAACACATAGAATGTAGTGTTCAAATAGATACACAGGAATGTTCTAATAGATTCACAGAAACATAGATATTTAAAGGGGAAATCCTTATTATTGTAAGAAGGGGCTAAGGCTGGGTTCACTCCTGTGTCCACTCTACATTTGAGGTTTCCGTCCCCAAATCCTCTTGAAAAATGAGGTGAAAGCAGGACTTTTCTCTCCAAATCTTTGAGGTGGAAACCAGGCAGACCCCCTCAGACCCCAGAGTATAATAATCGGAAGTCCAGGGAAGGTGAATAAAAATAAGAAACACTAATACTCACCTTGCCTTTCCTTTCCTGTGGATCCTCGCTCCATCTTGCTGTCTTCAGCATCTTTAGCCATCTTCCCGACGCCCCTGGTGAGGCCTGTGAGCGGTCACCTGGGGACGCACTGACGTCATTTCTCTGCCGCGCCCCTTGTGACCATTGGGGTTTAATCACAGGCCTTAGTCACAAGAAAGACTGAGCCCAGGAGAGGTGAGTATATGTAACATCTCTGCCTATTCGGGTCACTGCACCACCCTCTGCTCGCATGCGGCAGTGCAGTTTGGTTCTTGGCTTAAAGTTTTTGGTCTCACCTTGTGAACACGGCTCTAGTTCTGTGATTGTATTTGCAACACACCTGTCTTCTGCCCTTGTTTGCCTCTGTTCTTGAAGTGTTAATTCGTGTGATTGACAGCCTGCCTTCCTGTCAACTCCAGGGGCGGGTTCTACCTCCCTATTTAGTCTTGACTCTCATTCACACCAATGCTTGCTATTGCCTTGTGCATACTTGCTCCTTGCTGTCACTATTTTTGCTTGCATTCTAATCCTTGACCTCTGGCTTTCCCAACTGACTATTCTTTGGACTCCGATTTGGCACTGCATCGCTCGACTGTTACCAAATCCTGGCTAGCTGACCTCCCTTTGTTGTTGTCCGTCTTGTCTGCGTTTTGTGTCTCACATATCCAGGAAGGGACCGTCTTTGTGGTTACCGCCTATTACGTAGGATAGGGCCGGGCAATAGGAAGGGACAGTTGGGGGCTTCAGCTTAGGGCTGTCCTAGCAATTCCCTAACAGTATAACTATTTATTATTTTAAGTCACCCCTGGGCTAGTATGTATAGCAGTCAGGGAACCAGGCTTTCCCCGACCACTGTCATAGTTGTATGGGGCCCTGCCATCTCCAGCTGGCTGCAGGCCCTGTAACTTGCCAGGCCCGGTTGCACACCCTGTGACCATGATCTTTACGACGCTGCCTTTCTGTGGTACATACACACAAGTGCTGGTAGTTCATTACATTATGCATTACTAGGCCTTGTTAAAGGATTTTCTTCTACCAGATCTTCACAAGAGTATAGAGATCAGTCTTTTTCCTCCAAACACTTAGCAAATGAGACCACATAAAATAATATCCCTAGCATGTGTGAACATACCCTAATAAATTAGTACCATGGGGAATTCCATTGTATTTACAGAACTTCCCTTGAATCAATCCATTAAATACACTTTAGTTTCATCATTGCCATAAAACATTCACATTATTATCACACAGAACACTACGATGTTTTCTCTCATTTACATAGAATTTTGTATTTCAGCCCTTCATAAGATGTCCACTTTTATGTTGTCTCACCAATATATGTAAAATAGGGCAAAAGTATTTATTTCCTGCTTTTTACCTTAATTAAACAATTCTGTTTTGAAAGTCTACAGAATTAATATGTAACCATGACAATTCCACAAAAACTGTTTATTTCCACTTCAAGAAAATGGAAATTTTCTGCAATTCTCCATTTCTATACAGTATTTCCAATATAAATTCTCTTAAGATTTACACTTCAACCGCGTGACGTCCTCCGTCAGAACAAAGGCGATACGTATGGTATAGATGTAAATATCAGCCGCCACATCTGTAGATTACAATTTGCATTCTGAAATAGGCTGATTGAATGGGGCTGCGTTTTCCGCCATCAGTCCATTTTTTTTTTTCATTTGGATGGTTTATTTAATGAAATGCTAGAGGTCAACCCTTTGTCCCCAAATGAGTTCTTGTAAAAATACATTTTCCTGTACTTGTGTGGGGCTTGTTATAACGTCTTCCGAGTGAGGAAGGAAAAAAAGAAACGGTAGCAGGAACGTCTTGCATTAATTATGTCTTTGTTAAATATGGATATCTACTCACAGTTAGTTAAACATTTTCAAATAAAATTAGCAGCGAGAAACTCGGAGGCCAGCTTTGGGTTTCTTATCTAGAATTTTTTTTCTTTCAGTAAAAGAATGCTCCTCTGTGAGTATGCATTATCTAATATATTCAGCCCTCACTCGCTGCTTCTTTTCCCAGATGAAGATGGGCCTAATTGAGGTGGCGCTTTCATGTTTGTAGAGCTCTTGAGCATCTTTATACAAACGCATCTAGAGCCTTCTCATTTGTCTGGAGTATGTTTTAGATGTCTAAATATTATTTACTTTAAACTCTAAATCAAAAGTTAATGTAATTATTGTATATGAAACATGCGGCAGTAGGACTATGTGTTTACTCCTTACACTTACTTTATGCAGATTTTGGGTGTTGTTTAGTTTATTACACTCTTTGGATTGACTTTGCCCATTGATAACTTGTATGTCTTAAAAATACATTTGCTACATAATGGGATCCAAAATACCCTTTGTTAATAGGGAAACTATATCATTATTATTATTATTATTATTATTATTGTTGGTGTTTCATATTTTAATTATTATTATTATTATTATTATTATTATTATGTAATTTATTACTATCATTATGTAATTTATTATTAGTAGTACTGTTATCATTATTATGTAATTATTATTATTATTATGTTATTATTATGTAATTTATTAGTAGTAGTATTATTAGTATTATTATCTTATGTATGTATTACTATTATATGTATTTATTATTATTATTATTATTATTATTATTATTACTTTTCTGTAATTTATTATTATTATTATTATATTATAATATTATTATATTATAAATATGATGTATTATTATATTATGTAATTATTATGTATTATGTAATAAATTGTGTAATTATTATTATTATTATTATTAAATTATATATTATTAATAATATTGCAAAATGTATTAGTAAAGGTAATCTCCCCTCTGTTCCTTTATCTGATAATAACTAGAGATGAGCGAGTAGTACTCGATCGAGTAGGTATTCGATCGAATACTACAGTATTCGAAATACTCGTACTCGATCGAGTACCACTCGCTATTCGAATGGAAAAGTTCGATGCAGAACCAGCATTGATTGGCCGAATGCTATACAGTCAGCCAATCAACGCTGGTTCTTCTCCTACCTTTAGAAGTCTTCTCCATGCAGCTTCCCCGCGGCGTCTTCTGGCTCTGAATTTACTCTGCCAGGCATCGGGCCTGGGCAGAGCCGACTGCGCATGCCCGCTTCTAGTGCGGACATGGGTAATCGGTCTGCTCAGGCCCGATGCCTGGTAGAGTGAATGAAGAGCCGGAAGACGCCGTGGGGACGCTGCAAGGAGAAGACTTCTCGGAGGATCCAGCCCGACCCTCACTGGTGGACTTGGTAAGTATAATTTGATCAAATGTTGCCTACCCCTGAAACAAGCATTTTCCCCCCATAGACTATAATAGGGTTCGATATTCAATTCGAGTAGTCGAATATTGAGGGGCTACTCGAATCGAATATCGAACCTCGAATATTTTACTGTTCGCTCATTTCTAATTATTACTATTCTGTAATTTATTATTATTATTATTATTATTATTATTATTATTATTATATTAGAATAATATTATATTGTAAATATGTATTATTATATTATGTAATTATTATATATTATGTAATATATTGTGTACTTATTATTATTATTATTATATATTATTAATAATATTGCAAAATTTATTAGTAAAGATAATCTCACCCCTATTTCTTTATCTGATAATAACAAGACAACAGATAATGGTTGTATATTAGAAATTAATATATAAAAAGGATACATAAAAGGAACAATGACCACAATAATTTTCATTTTCATTTATCTATCACTCACATACTTCACAGTGCTGTACAGTTAGTTTATCGGGCAATTGTGCAAAAAAAAAAAAAAAAAAAAAAATTAGACAAGAGGAGCAAGAATTCTGTCTCCAGGAATTTACAATTGCTAATATATTGCTATTCCATATGGAAGACATTGTTGTTAAGAAGAGGCCATAATCAAAATCCAGACAAAGGTTCATGCACAAATAGGAGTGATAAATAGTAAAATTTTGACTAGCATCATGCTACTGCTAAAATATAAGTAGGGTTGTGTTTTGGTCATCTAAATGAGTTCTAGGTGAGCCTATAGAGGGTCACAGGTCAGGTCTCTATTGCCTCCAAAAACAATAATAGTGCAGTGAAGACCAGATTTAGGAAGGCCAAAAACCAATGAAGCAATGCAAAGATAATCATCTTTTTTATGGATATGCAAATAAGCCTGTAAGTACCTCAGGGGAGGGGCCTGATATGTCTATAAGCAGTTGCAAATGCTTCAGGACTCCTCTGGAATTGGTGCTTCTGTCTGCATCACAGTAGTCTGTAGGTAATAATAATAATACATTTTATTTATATAGCGCCAACATATTCCGCAGCGCTGTACGATTTGTAGGGTTCAAATACAGACAGATACATAACAAAGAACGTCATTTCACACAATGGGACTGAGGGCCCTGCTCGCAAGAGCTTACAATCTATGAGGTAGAGGGAGTGACACAAGTGGTAGCAGGGGCAGCATTGCTTATATGGTGGTCAGACAATTTTGTAATAGAGGTGACTGTCATTACACAAACAAAACTTTATGAGTCGTCACTAGTGGTGTTTCAATGGGGGGGAAAATATGTGTGCTCTATATAAAAGAATTCACTGAAAAGCGGAGGACACCATCCGCTCATAGAACATCTAAAATATAACTTTTATAAAGCTCATTAAAAGAATAGAGCATGAATATTACACACCGTGCTCAGTGTATCTGACTTGTGAGATAAATAAAAGGGATAGGGTAAATTGATTCACTCCACTTGGGAAAACCCTCACTCCCTAAAAATCAATAAGTGGCTTGCTCCAAATACTGCTTGTCACATAAAACACCTATAGGAGGCTCTAGGATCCAACCCCCCCCCCCTCTGAGCTTACTGGCCTAACGCCACGCCAACAGAGAGGGAAATGGTCTCCAAGGCCAGGTGTTCTCAGAGGCGGTACCAGGAAAAGCAAGACCACCACTAGCTTAGAAAAGACCCTACGCATTTCCTCTACATAGGAGATTCATCAGGGGTCAAGTAACATTCCTCACAAAAGGAAGCGGTAACATCCGCTATTATATAGGACCGCCGCTCACATTCAGCCGCTGAGAGACATTAAGTGTCTTTAGTGTATCTCTGGTGAGGAAAGGGCGTATTCTGGAGATGTTTTTGAGGTGGAGGTGACATGAACGTGCGAGTGATTCGATATGAGGGGTGAAGGAAAGGTCTGCATCAAACATGACCCCGAGGCAGCGGGCATACTGCCTAGGAGTTTCTGTGGCATCCAGCCGGATGCTTTTGAACTTTCTGCAATACACCTCCGGAGTGAGGTTGAACTTCCTTGAGGAGGGTTGCCGTAAATCAGGGGTCCTCAAACTTTTTGAATAGTGGCCGGAGGCAGAGAAAATCGCACAGACATCGGGAGCGGTGCCCTCCAATAGGTAAAGTGAAGTGCTCTCCATGGCCTGGCCTGAGCTCCCCAGGAGCTTCATTATAAATGCACGACTGCCGGCGTTGTTGGCGGGGCCAGACAGAAGTGCTTAGAGGGCCGCATGTGGCCCTCGGGCCGCAGTTTGAGAACCCCTGCCGTAAATGATTATCTTTGCATTACCTCACTAGTGGTCACAAAAGCACGCTTATGTTCCATATACAGATCCCTGTCAGGTTTGTGAGGCATTTTGGATGATCACTAGGATACGCCATCACTTACTAGGTGTCAAGACTCCCATGATGAAAATTAAGAGGTGAAAGCGCTAATCTTTGTTCTGCCCTATCTGAGGGCAAGAAGTTGAGAAACTGCTCTGTGTTATATAGGTTCATAGGATTTATGAGTAAAAATCAAAGTGAATCCTGACAGGACTCCCAGGGAGCACAATAAGAGTCCTGCTTACTATGCCCACACATAGTCATTGACATCTTTACCTGGAGGAGGTTGTCAGTCGACCTGTGTGGGTATACAATAGGTTGCATACACATATATTATACATAAATATAATCAATATATACTTATATAATTGTCCTGTATGGGTGAAATTATCAGGACTCTTACTGTCTTTCCTAGGAGTCCTGCCAGGATGTACTCAGAAATCCATCTCCAAATCATATATATCAATATATTACATAATTCAAGCTGTGAGTGGCAGAATAAGCTTCTCTGAACTCTTCAAAGTGTCTTTCTCTTCTGGATTGGTGGTGGGATTATTATGTTACGATATATAGTAGTACTTTACAAGGGTATGCCATTTGTTCCTGACCCCCCACCAAAAAAAATACAGTTTTCTTATAAAATCAATAATACAATAAATCCGAAGTATATTTTTGTGTCAGTTTTATTTATGTGATCATTCCAGTTATTATTCAGCCCTAAATGGCTAATCTAGAAAGTTGCACATTGATGAATTCCCGGCATTTGCATTGCTCCTTAACTAAGTAGGTTTGTTATTGAGGAGTGTAAAGGCAGATAAAAATATCCGAATACAATTCCGGTCAATATATTAGAAGAGGACATCTAAAGGACCTATATTTACTGGTGGTATAAAAAAAATATGAAAAATTTAGAAAGTATGTAATGTTTGGCAAATCTAAATTTTAATAGTCTTTGTATGGTCATTTCACAGAAATAAATGGAGTAACGGAGAAATTTAATCACTTGGATATTTATTTTTGATTTCTCAAACATGTTTTTTTAATATTTTTCCTATGACAACTCAAAAATGAAGAAACAGTTGAAGCCATATAGGCAATCACAAGAAGGTTATTTCGTTCTTAAAAAGTTATTTGTGCTCAATTTACTGACTAAATAATATATTCCACACCCAAGTGCCTGCAAATAACTGATTTTAATGAGCACTTACCGTGTTAAAATGATTTGTAGGTTGATTCAGAATATGAGAAGTAAATTGCTAATGTGGCTTGAAGGTAACTAGTTTTTGTTCCTACTTCTGAATGTCCCTAAATGACCTCAATTGTCTTGAAAGAATATTCAACTTAATAGCTTTAAACTTTGTAGCAATAATAAAGTCATTAATTTTAATCTAGACTTTGTGTTGTTTTTGCTTTTGCCACATATGGCACATTTTAATTTCCAGACGTTATTACTGGTAACCTTACTGGTAACCAGGTGGAGCGGTAAAGTCACCCATGAGCAGCGGTGTAAAGGTTAATGCATGGGCTATATTATGTACCTGTTCTGTACAGATCCATAGTCTAGCACATACTGCCTGTACCATATAACATTGGAAGCATTGGTCCTAGGTAAGAATACAGTATGTTGCAGGGGCACAATACGGCTTATCATGGCTTGATACAGTTAGGGACCCTATCCTAAGGATAGGCTATTAATATGAAGTCTTAGAAATCTCCTTAAGCCTTTGAGGAAACAGTAGTTATCATATGTCATATGGAAACAAATTCAGAATGGTGTAGAATTGGGAAAAAAAAACCAATTTCATAAGGGTTTCCTTTTTTACGTCATATAAAATAAGTTAATTAAAAAATTTTATACTCCAAAACTATCTTTAGTTTTCTGTTCACAGAGTTGTTCACAGAGTCCTATGGAAGCAAATTCAGAATGGAGTAGAATTGGGAAAAAAAGCAATTTCTTAAACGAGTTGTCCAGGATAAAGTGAGAATGAAACCCTCCCCCTGCCTAACTGCTAATTTACTGCAAAAAAATAAAATAAAATCTATAATTAGTATTACCCATATCCCTGGAGCAGTCATGTGACCACCCCAGGCGCACTTTTTGATAATCCGGAGATGTTCCGTTTCACCGCTTTCATAACGGAATGTCACCATTAATCTTTCCCCTCCCCTATCCCCACCAATACTTACTGAGCCTTCCTTTGTCCGGGGACGGCTCCTCCCTGTCTTCCTGTCTACTAGTAGTCGATAGGAAGGTAGAATAGGTTAGCTAGAGAGATGGGAGGAATGTGAGAGGGGCTAGTAATGGGCGGGCTTGCTAGGCATAGTCAGACAGGGAGAGTGGGAGGGGCTAGTAATGGGCGGGCTCGCTAGGCACAGTGAGACAGGGAGAGTGGGAGGGACTAATAATAGGTGAGGTCACAAGGCATAGTGAGACAGGGAGAGTTTTGTTACGGAGTGAGAGAGGAGGAAGGGGCTGAGTGATAGGGAAATAGTGTAGCAGCTACACAGGAAGCTGCACAACAGGAAGTTGCACCATGTAAATGGCAGAGGATGCAGCAGCTGCCAGAGACACCCAGAAATCACTCCAAACACTTCTAAAGGTATATGGGTGTACTTTTTAGCCCATTACTAGCACTAACACACCTTTCTAGAAAAAAAAAAAAAAATTCTGCCCAAAAAAAACCCTTCAGGGTTTCCTTTTTTATGTGATATAAAATCAATACTTTTGGAGCCAATAACAGCAAAGCAACTTTAGCAAAAATAACTTTAAAAATTCCACTCCTGATGAATCTTCCTCAACATCTTTTTGCTTTTATTTTTACTCAAAATCTGAAGAGGATCCCTAAGGGAGTAGAAGTAAGGAGGAAAGTGTTATACTTCTATTCTTTTTATTTTTTCAATTAAAAAGTATTTTAAAAAAGCACTAAAAGGTCAGGATCCCGCAGCACAGCTTTTAGTACGGTGTTGCATCTTTTCTTTTGAATTGATATACAGATGTAGGACAGATGTTAACCCAAACTTTACAATTGGTGAAATTGATCCGGAATGATATCTTGTCATAAAAGACAGCAAAAACCAATGAAGGTTGGGGCTCCACATTGGCATTAAAATGATGCAATTTCAATTATACCTATGGAAATGCTGGCGGTTCCCCACAGGTATGATAGAAGCAGAAACTTCCCCTGTGGACATTTTGTGAAAAACTCTGCGGGACAAACCACTATACGTTTCCGCTAGGTTTTTTCCGCATTGTTTTTTGGCTGCGTTCGCTACTTGGGGCCTTTGACTTTTCATAGTTTTTTTTTGTTTTTTTTTTCTGTGATCAGATATCACACTGCAGTAGTTTAACCAATTGCAAATATTCGGGTTAACGCTGCTACATCTGTACGTTTGTTTTTGCAATTTTAGCCCATTAGGAATACAAGTTTACAGACGCTTAAACCTGATCCCTGATGCCTCAAAGCAGAGCTGGAGCAAGAGCTTCTTGCAACAAGGGCAAAGGTTAAGTTTGCTGCGGTGTATTAAGTACTCTTAAACATACTCCTGTTGCCTCATCTCCAGATACTACCCTGGTCAATGCTACATAGTATTAATGCAGTCTTGGACCTTGTTCACACATGTAAAAAGCTGAACTGTGAATAGATTCTTCACCTTCTATTTTTCTGTCCAATCCCAGTTTAAATTACATCAAAACTGCACTATGTGAATGAGGTCTTACAGTAAGTTCTATTCAAAGTAATTTTCTCCTGTGTACAGATGTGTATTGATAGGTAACTCCATAGGTGACATCTTTGTGGCATAAGATACAGTATGAGTATAGTATGAGTATAATTTAAGGAGAACCTTTCACCACTTCCACCAACTCGAGCTCATTTCACCCTTTCCTATGCACCCCTCCACTGATTCCAATGCAGTTGGAATTTTTTCTCTAGCCCCACCTCACAATCAATGCAGTTAGTTTTGGTGCCTGATATGCGAACTAAGCTCTCTAATATGAGGTGGGTGGTCTCAGGGACTAGTAGGCAAGGATATGAGAATCTGAACTCTTAACCTGTCCACCTCTGATTACAGCTCTGAGTCACACCCCTTAGGGTCACACCCTCATGACTGTCCCTGCTTTATTCCACCCACTGGACATTACAGAGTCTAGTTAGCATATCAGGCACCAAAACAAGCTGCACTGATTTTACAGGAAAAAGGGTTAGAGAAAAAATTCTGACAGCGTAAGAATCAGTAGAAAACTATCTACTAAAAAATGAAAAGCTCTTTATTTGGTAGAGATGGTAAAAGGTCCTCTTTAAGGGGAAACTACAAGCCTGGACTGCCATACATAAGGCTACATTTAAATTACCAAGGTGCAAAACGGCCATGAATGTCCATTTTTCATGGACGACTTGCAACTGAGAGAATAAAAAAGAAGATCTTGAGTATCCTCTCATGCTTTCTGTGTGCTGGTAGAAATGGCTTGCTAGTGTAAGTGTATACTGTCACAAGTAAAAGGAACAGGAGGGGACTGGTAAGTGTCATCTGAGCTAGCGCTGTTGTACAGGGTGCACCACATAACATAGACTCCCATTTCCCTGGTGTAGTTTGTACAGGATACAGGGCTCTGTTTTCTGTGGCCAACGCTGTAGAAACAGGAACCAGGAGAAGGGACTGTAGCTTTATTGTAGCTGTCACATAGCAGACATTACATTAAAGGGGTTGTCCCATAAAGAAATCCAGCCCATAATCATATATTACTTTGTATTTATACTTCAAAGACATGGTTATTTCCCCAGATATCCCAGGAATAATATTAGACTAGTTATTTCCATGAATAGCATGTACTGTGTCCATCAGTTAGGGTGCTAAGGTGGACACACATGCTCAATCTTGCTTCTCTCTGTGGCACGTCCTTGGTGCGGGTTAGTGGCTGCTTTTGAAGCTGTAGCATCTTCTAGTTATCTGAGTAGTGCCGGCATTTTACAGTAACTGGAGTGACAAGTATTTGTAATGTACTTTTCTGAAAGCCGCTCAAAGTGCAGAGAACATTGTGGAGTTAGGTCAGTTGTTTTTAGAGGAAACCAATTTACCTATCGGTAAACTCCATGCAGACACCGTGCTACCCTGGCAAGGATCTATATTCAGGTTTGCAAGTCACTATATGATTAGCTGAGAGGTGTTGGGATATCCAATATGTAAGTAGAATCTTTTTTTATGGTATTGAAATACATACAAATATTCTTTGCAAATTTTAGCTAATACATTGTGCAGGACATTTACTATGCCATATGTGTACACTAATGCTATATGTCCTCCCTCCTGACTGATAATGACAGAGGATATTCCTTGAGAATATATTAAATATGGTCCTGCTGTTAATATTATTGTATATTCAGAACAAGCCAGAACACCTCGCACTCAGAGAAATCGAGAAACATCATTATGTATGTACAAGAGAAAAGTTAGTTACAAAAAGCAGGGAGTTCATCACCATACTATATTTATATAAAACTAAAACAAGAAAATATTTCCTAATATATGACTGTTCTATGAATCTGCCTGATAAGTAATACGAAAATAAAGGGGTTGTCCAAGGTCTGAAAATAAATGTTACTCTTTTCATAATGAAAATTTATACAATTTACTTTTACTTTCATTTCATTTACTTCCTGGTCATGTGATATACAGTCCATGGTCACGTGATAAACAGTCCATGGTCATGTGATATACAGTCCATGGTCACGTGATAAACAGTCCATGGTCATGTGGTGTATGGTCCCTGGTCATGTGATATACAGTCCATGGTCATGTGATATACAGTAACTGGTCATGTGATGTACAGTTCCTGGTCATGTGATATACAGTCCATGGTCACGTGATATACAGTCCATGGTCACGTGATATACAGTCCATGGTCATGTGATGTACAGTAACTGGTCATGTAATGTACAGTCCCTGGTCATGTGATCTACGGTCCATGGTCATGTGATGAGCACACAGGTGCACAACTCATTATAGTCACAGCACAGTAATCAGAAATCTGCCTGGTAACCAGCTGTGCACCTGTGTGTGTACCACATGACCATGAACTGTCACATGACCATGGACTGTATATCACATGACCATGGACTGATTTTTATCCACCAATGATAAACAATGAGTGACAGCAAGCAGAGATCTAGAAAACCATGAGGAATTGATACAGAAAGTATATTGGAAAATTGTATCACTTATCATTATACAAACCATAACATTGATTTGCTGAATCTGGACGACCCCTTTAAGCCTCCCTTGTTTACGATGTGAGGCATTCACAGCCCCCAATGACAATGTCAACCCCTGAGCATGGCAGCTGCTTATGACTGGCTGTACTGGGCAGAACATATATAAGGTACTAGAAGCCACTATGTGATTGGCTGAGTGGGGTTGGGATATCCCTGGGTAGTAATAGACATTATTATATATATTATACAGCAAAAGTCTCTGCGGCATCCAAACGGTTAAAACCTGTGATCAGCACTGTGCTCTAATCGTGGGTTATGGTGCAGGTTGTTAGTTGTCAGTTACCGCTAACACCCATTCCCAATGCCGCGGACGATCATGAAGGAGCGAAAGGGCTGTGACATCACAGGGCTGGTTGGCTGCTGATTGGTTGGCAATGTAGGTGTTCCCATGTTTCCATGGGAATTCCTTGCCCCATGTTACCACGAATTGTGAGAAAATCCAGAGTCAATGCGAATTGAATATTTCCTGAAATTTGGATCAAATTCCACTTCGTCAGCTTCGATTCGCTCATCTCTTAAACAGATACTTGGAAACTAAAATATAACTTTATTAGTAAATTATTGCATGCTTAGTGCTTAGACTTAGCTCAGACTGTAATTGGCAACTATGTTGCGTGGAAGTAATCAAAATGACTTGGAATTTGCAACTAAAGTCTAAGACGATTTGTAAATTTGTACAATTTCTTCAGTGCAGAATCATCTTACAACCTATAGAACAAAGACACCATGTAGGTGACTTTGAGGATGGCAGAAAGAAGGGGTTTCAGTAAAGAGAGTCCTGTTTAGACTCAACGAGGCATCAAATCTTAAAGATCCATTTATCATGAAGCTATTTCAATGTAAACATTTGTTCATTTCGATGAAGTGTTTTCATTATTAAGCTAATTTTGCCATCTTTCACACCAAGTGATGGGCTGGACGGAGACTCTCACAGACAAGACACTGAATTTTACACGAGCTCATCTTGCTGTCAGATACGTCTCCATTAGTTTTTTTTGTCATTGGCTGATGGCATACGTTATATAAATGGGATGACGATCAGGTCTGCCTTGATAACATGCCTTATCTCATTAGTTTTCACATCAAAGTTAATCAGTACTGTGAATTGTAATTGCGGCAGAAGACAATGCCATAGATCACTGGGACCCCCTTTTCAGCATGGCATCTTGAAACATCAGCAGGCTGTTGTGAGTAGATAGGGTCTGAATTAGAGCATGATGTGAAAGGCATAATAAGCAAGCTGCTTAGAATTAATGAGCTTAGCCAATAAGAAAAGAATAACCAATCAATGTGAGATGGGCAAATATAATTTAGGAATAATTACTTGATTGGTTGTCTATAGTAAACTGATTTGACCACACATGAGGATTAAGTATTAAGTTGTCAGGGGAAGGAAAAACACAGAAATCTGGCAAGTGTGGGCATGTCATTTTATTTACTGCCGTCTCTGCTGCTACAGGACATTGATCATGCGGAAATCACTACGGATTGACAAAAATGACTGTAATCTGTTTCCACTTTGTAAGTTGTGCGCAAATGTACTGCATGTATATTAGTGTATACATGACAGTGTGCAAAATACAATTATATTTCAAGTTATATAGATATTTGCTTAGCTATCTTGTCTATTAAGTGCATTTTAATAAAGTACTAAAGTATTAAATCTAAATAAATCAGTTAAATCATCTATTCATCTATCTATCTATCTATCTATCTATCTTTCTATGTATTCAACTAACTATTTATTCAATTATCTATCTATCTATTCAAGTATCTATCCATAAGTATCTATCCATTGATTCTATCTATCTATCTATCTATCTATCTATCTATCTATCTATCTTTCTGTATTTCTATTTATTCAACTATCTATTGATTCAACTGTCTATTTGTCTATACAACTATATTTTGGTTCAACTATCAACCTACCAATCTACTTATGTAAGTATCTATCAATCGATTCAACTATCTATCCATCTATCATCTTTCTTTCTATGTATTCAACTATTTTTTTTATTTTTTTTTTAAATGTAGATTGTAAGCCCACACAGAGCTCACAATGTACATTTTTCCCTATCAGTATGTCTTTGGAATATGGGATGGAAATCCATGCAAACACAGGGAGAACATACAAACTCCTTGCAGATGGTTTTTTGTCCTTGGCGGGATTTGAACACCAGGACTCCAGCGCTGCAAGGCTGCAGTGCTAACCACTGAGCCACCGTGTGGCCCCTATGTATTCAACTATTTATACATCTATATATCAATTCAACTATCTATCTATTCAAGTATCTATCCATAAGTATCTATGCATTGATTCTATCTATCTATCTATCTATCTATCTATCTATCTATCTATCATCTTTCTGTACTTATATTTATTCAACTATCTATTGATTCAACTATCTATTTGTCTATTCAACTATATGTTGGTTCAACTGTCTACCTATCTACCTAATTAAGTATCTATCCATTGATTCAACTATCTATCTATCTATCTATCTATCTATCTATCTATCTATCTATCTATCTATCTATCATATGTCTATCTATCTATATTTATCTACCCATCCATCCTACTTTCTATTCATTTAACTATTTACTAATCTATTTAACTATCTAACATCTATCTGTTTCGTTACAAAATGACAATCGATGCTTCCACCAGCCATATTTTTTCTGATAAAATTTTAGATATATTTTATTTTTGTAGCGATTTTGGTAAAATTCTTCCACCTGTTCTATTTGCACTACATTCCTGAAGCCCAATATAAACTATACATTTACAAACCTGTCTCTTACAGTCTGTTTTCCCCACTAAAGTCCTAAAAACCATAAAAATGGCAAATGTTGAGCCTGTGCGTGTGTCACCCAGAGCTTACAACTCATGTAATGCTACATACAGTATATTGGTGTGTATGGAATGAAATTGCTTTTCTGTCATAGCACATATTGCAGGAGAAGGCGTAAATGATGAGGAGAATAATAAAGCTTAGTGTCACGGTCATTGAGACATTAGCAGTGTTTGCTTTCTACAATGCACACATGCTATTCAGCTCTTTCACCAGCAGCTATACACATTTAATCAGGCACCTTCCTATTCTCCTATCTCTACTACAGTAAGGGTTCAGCCAGAAGGTAAATTTGCTTTGATCTACATTATACCTAATTGAGTCACCAGCAATGTCTCTATCCCAACATCAAGAAATGTGAAAATGTTAGATTATTTCACTGGGGATTAAACCTAATTTTCGCGTGTTCTGCATTAACCTATTAGGCTGACTGATCTGCATTGCTAATGTGGCTCAGGCAGCTGTCACTGCCAAAAGAAGACATGATCGTGCAATCCTTGAATGAATGATTCCTGCACTGATTAGTTTTAGTGAAGTTAGCTGAGCCACAGTGATAAGGAAGCAAAATTCCCAAGTTGCCAATAGCTTTGAAAATTATCAGACTGTAGGCAAAAAATGTACTGGCGGCTCATGGCTGTCTGTGCGGGCTACAGTGATAATATTTATGGCTGCCGTTGACTACTTTACTAGTTTATTTAGTGTATTGCATGACTTTAGTCGAATCTGACCTGATTTTAATTAGTTTCACCTTTTGTTGTCATGGCAATGACAACGCATTTCACTAACGCGTTTCACTCCATTCTGCTGTCGTCTCATAAAAAAAATAAATCAATGTCGCGATAGTAAATGACAATTGCTCATTTATTGGCATTGTCGATATTATTATGGGAATCCTAGAGCTAAATATAACAAAGCAGAACAATATGAATATCGTATACGCCATCTATATTAGGAGACTTCTCCCTATATTCGTTTGGAATCCATAAAAGCTTTGTGATATTTTTCATGCCGGTAACCATTTCGGAAGCCTATTTGTTTTTTGCGTCTTTTTTCATTGTGTACGTCTTCCTGGATGTCTTGTTTGTAATGTGCATTGTGTTGGCCGATATGTTAAAATGACCTTTTTTTTTTAAGCCGCGATTTCATTTCCGATAAATTCTGCAAACAACAATGTAAAGGCAGTAAATACTGTCCATATAATAGCGCTCAATGGTGTTTCGCTGCAGTGTTGTATTCCCGCGCTACTGCTCATCGATGGTCTTTGTCTGCATTGTGAGAAGCCATTGCTGTAATCTCAAGCCTGTACTTGCTGCTTTCTATCTCTGTGATGTAAATAGGGATGCGAGGAAAGTAACAAAGGCACATCCCCTTGAGATGTGAACATTTTCGGAATGAGTTTAGAATCCGAGCTGTAGAGCTAGCAACCAATTTAATCCGATTAGTACAAGCCAACAATGGATGTTGCTAACCCATTGTGGACAGAAGTCCTTATTTTATTTGTTTCTATTAGTCAAGAACTGGAGTTATCGGGAATGAGGACCGTGCTCCATCAGATTTCTTGGGCACTCCACAAAACAAATTTAGAAAATAATCTAGTGTGTCAATATTTATCTGTGGCCTTAATTGTATATAAGAAGAGCTTGTTAAGTGTGCAAAGTTTACAGCATTAGGTTTGTCGAAGAGCTCTTGATTCTTGCTATTGTGTAGTTATAGTGCCACAGCTCGGTACATGATAATGGTTAAGAAGGACTGGAGCAGGGAAAATACAAAAGAGGCGATGGAAACGCGAAAAAGAAGAGCAAAACAAACTGTAGTGTTAAATACCCACTGGAGGAAAAGCCTCATCGGTGAAAGTCTTAACTAGACATGTGCACATATTATCCACTATCATAGCAGTGGGACGCTCCTGCTGGAAGATGGGCTTGTGGGACTTAGAATGTATAAAACCCACAGTTATTCTGCTTAGCATGTACTTGTTGAATTTCAAGTGGCGTGTATAATGACAAACAATGCTTTACTTAGCTCCGAATACAATGCATTGTCCTCTTCATTTCCTGTACTCCCCATAAATCTCTTTGATTGAAACCACACAGTCACTGGTTCCCTCACATTACAATGAATCCACACACAGTTCTATAAATCTTACTAAATGGAAAACATCACTAAATGGCCCTATTGTGGTGGCAGTGTTCTGAAACGCGTTTCGCCTCTTAGAAAATGTTAATAAGGAAACCACACTAAGTAAAAGCACAGTATAATTAATAAAAGCACTAATTCTGGTGACGCGGTGCTAGTAAAGTCAAGCATTAAGTCGTTCTTCGGGATCACTTCAGATCATTTAACTCTTCTTTTGTGCACTGGAACAGAAATAAATGTTGTATGGTCTAGTAAAAGCTTAGTGAAATTCCCCAAGATGAATATGTTAAACCTTCTTGAGAGTAATGTTATATTTTTCTTTTGGATCTCGATTTCCTTTTAGGGTTGGATATTTATGTGCATTTTCCTAATATTTTATTAGAATGGAGGCAATGTACAATGAATCCCAATCCGTCTTTAACTTGGGAAGAGGAGATGCAAAAATTGGGTGAAAGACATTGAATCCACTAACATAGGTCAGGCAGGATTAGATATAGCCTTGACCTTCCAGAAAATTAGTTCTTTTGCTCACAAAAATTCATCTGGTTTTATAAGATTGAAACTCATAATATTCAGGGCCAGCCTTAGAGGTGTTCATGTTATACAGCGGGCCCATCACTTTAGGCTACTGATGGGGAATTACTGGGCCGGATGACTTGAGAACTTAGTTCTTGCACTCCTGATCCCACACATGATACTCAAACCTTGGGGAAAGGTGGAATGCAGCTACACTTTCTTAAAAGAGTTTTGCTATCTCAGGGTTTCACCTGCCTTCTTGTCTCCTCTCCTCTCCATTCCTCATCCTGTTTTTTAGTTCATCAGTGTGCTCCATGCTTGTTTTTAAATCCACAGTTATCACTGGGTTTACATATAGACATAACAGAGGCACTGATTAAGAAATGGTTCGAGCCCTTGGCAAATACATAGAAGAGAGTATAGTTGGCCAAGAACAGGTACCGAATCATCACCCTTAGCAGTGAGGTGGTCTGAAACCTAGACAATAAGCAGTGAACACTGAGGAAATATATTCATCTGTGTCTAACAAATGGAACAAGATTGATAAAGTTATGTATTGGGTAAAACACGTCAGATAGTTTAAAGGGTTTTTTCGGGAAACACCCCCCCCCCCAACTTTTTCAAAGAAAGGTCAGTTAGTGCTATTAATAGGTTAATACATGCACCCAAATACCTTTACCAGTGTTTTGAGAGAATTATGGGGTTCTCGGTCAACTCATGGAATATTCTGCAATTGTTTACCTTCATAACTTCCTGTGCTTTGTTTCCTACAAGTTCCATGATACCTCACATCTCCTCCCTCTCTCACTGACACACTCCCTTTCTCACTCACTCCCCCCACCCTGTTTCCCTAGCTAACCCGCCCACTACATCATTAGCAGCCATCTGTAGGCTCCTAGTTCTAACTCACCACACCTCCCCCGACACACTGACCCCCTCCCTGTATATTGTTTCCACCAAATGCAAATAAGCCAATGAAATAAGACGTGTGATAGATAACAAACACCGACATGTCTTACATATTAGAAGTACTTGCGATCCCCCTGTGAAGAAAGTTAGGCAATGTTCATTGCCTAACTTTCTTCACAGTGAAATCGCAAGTACTTCTAAACATGCCGGATTTGTCGACTAATGCGCATGCTTGCAGACATCTTTGTGACGTCGCCAGGTAGTCCTCACATGCACAATAGACCACAATAAAAAATATTTTGAGATACAAGGGAAATGAACAAAAACAGATAAGATAGACATTGCCTGTCCCACCATAAATATGTGCCTCTAAAAGAGAAATATTGAGCAAATCGCACCCTTTGAAAGTCCTGAAAGCTCAGCTTCTTCATCCAGCAATGTTTGTGAAAAAAATTAAAGGACTCCTATCATTTAGAAGGTATTTTTTCTCCCTAACACATTGGAATAGCCTTAAGAAAGGCTATTCGCCTCCTACCTTTAGATGTCTTCTCCGGGCTGCCGTTCAGTAGAAATACTGGTTTTTACCAGTATGCAAATGAGTTCTCTCACAGCACTGGAAGAAGTCCCCAGCGCTCAAACAGCACTGGGGGCGTCTTCAATGCTGCCAGAGAACTATCTCCAGCTCCGTCTCCATCTTCGTCATGTGTCTTCTTCCAGTGCAGGTGGTGAAACTTGTAGACCTCGGGCCTGGGCAGAGAAGACTGCGCATGCCCACAGGCCACAAGAAAATGGCCACTTACTTACTGTGTAAGCGGCCATTTTGCCTCTGCCCAGGCCCGAGGCCTACAAGTTTCACCACCTACGTCAGAAGAAGACACAAGAAGAGGATGCTCCTGACGAAGATGGAGACAGAGCTGGAGATAGTTCTCTGGCAGCATTGGGGACGCCCCCAGTGCTGTTTGATCGCTGGGGCCCGCCCCCAGTGCTGCGAGAGAACTCATTTGCATACCGGTAAAAAACGGTATTTCTACCAAATGGAGACAAACCTTTCTTAAGGCTATTCCGATTTGTTAGAGAGAAAAAATACCTTCTAAATGATAGGATCCTTTTAATGACATGCAACGGCTCCCATTCTAATCATAGGGGTCCTTAGGGCTCTGTTGCATTCCATCATTAGACTGTTTTTCAGTTTTTCTGATCGAGAAATGGATCTGAAGAAGAGAGACACTAGCACAGATGTGAACATGCACTGTGGCTACTTTCCTAGTGCCATTATTGAAGTCTGTTGCTCACATTTATCATGGGATCAGAACAACAGACTTTATATTGCAGAAATGCATTTTTAACTGAAGTAATGTTGGAGTAGCCTTTATAAAGGCTATTCTACTCTTACTTTTATTTATCTTTTGCTTGCCGCTGTTCTTGAAAAAATATGTTTTATTCCCATATGTAAATCAAGCTCAAGGAGCACAGAGGGCGTTCCCCCTGTGCTCCAAGCACACCATCGTCATCATCAGGACACCGCCTCCATAAAATGTTAGTAATGCCCCCTGCATTGTCTTCTTTTCCTCTTCGATGCTTAAGCATCCGGCGCTATGTTCCTTGGGATTGAAATCCCGCGCATGCACTGTTGGCTCTGCTGCTTGGTTCTAGCATTGAAGCAGGGTGGCAGCAGCAAGCAGCTCAGGGAATCACTTCCCATTTGTGTTTGTGCTCATATTACAGCCATATCTTTACTTATGGATAACATGGTTTGGCTTAAAGATATTGAGATGGGAAAGTGGGGCAAGTGGCATTGACAACCAAGTGAGCATGGGGGATGATTGCACATTACGCCTATACTCTAGTGTGGAAATTGACAAACTATATATGTGAGCTTGTGGAGTTTGTGTGCCTTGGTTGCTTTTTACTAGTAGAGACAAAAAAAGTTAATACTGTCAGGTATGTAAAAAGGGGGATACATTTCAAAGTAACCGCTCACCTTCATGGGTTATGAATGAGTCACAACTCCCTGAGCTGCAGAAGAAATATGACAAAGAAATGAGGTTATGGTAGCCACTGGATCGCCATCACCAGGATGTCTTGTAGGACCAAAACCAAGCAGTGGTATGGAGAAAAAAATCCCTACTTGCCCAGATGTTTGAAGAGAATCCCATTATTCATACCAGAATACATAACGCATTTCAGAGCCAGGGATTCTCCTTTTGTAAGTGTACTACTGGTAAACAACCATGGCTGCTTTTTAGTTCTAGGCCATCCCTGAATTTACCTCCAATTGATAATTCACTTTATCAATCTATTCCCATATTTCCAGGAGGAATAGTAATATAACACAGTTGTTCCAAAAAAATACTTAATACAAGAATATGCGGAAACAAACTTATTAGTTGGGTTGGCATAGCCTCTTTAACCACTTCCGGTCCTCCCATAGACTTTATACGTCCGGATAGTGGTTGCCTAGTTCTGACAGGACGTACTGGTACGTCCAGTCAGAACACAGTAGCTGCACGGAGATCGTGTAGCTACTACAGCTGGGAGCCGGCTGTAACTTCAGCGGGAGCTCCCAGAGAGAAGACAGGGAAGGTTTATTCCCTTCCCTGTCATCTCGATCGCTGTGTATACAGCCGTGATTCGGCCGCCCTCTGACCCGGCGGTCACGGCAAGAGTTGCTGGGTACTACAGGACCCAGATCAGCTCTGCATACTGCGTACACAGCGTGCAGGAGGCTGTATTCCTCCTGCAACTGAGGCTAAATCTAACAGCCTCAGTTACAGGGGAAATCAGCCTCTGTATCAAAAAAAAAAAGTGATCAGATGTCCCCAAAGGTCTCTTATGACCTTATGGGGACACAATCTGAAAAAAAAAATAAAAATACATATATATATATATATATATATATATATATATATATATATATATATAATAAAAAAGTTTTAAAAAAATGTTAATAAAATAATAATAATAAAAAAAACACTAATAAAACGCTCCACCCCCGACGACACCATACAAAATAAAAATTACCGTAGGAGAGGAAAAACTAATTATAAAGTTTTTCAGTGACACTTTGTGTTATTAAATAAAAAAAAAATTATAAATTGAAAACCAGACACAATTTCCCTCCTATTTTGTTTATATTTTCTCGGATATAAAAAAAATTAAAACATATTTGAAAATAAAAACAACATAAAAATAAAGCCCTATGTGTCCCCGAAAAAAGACGCAAAAACTAGTTGACTGAGACATACAGGAAAAATGTTACAGCCCTCAAAACCGCACATACAGAAAAAATGGAAAATGTGTCTGGTCCTGGATCACAAATTGGCCCGGTACTGAAGTGGATAACCTGAAACATAGGGGTTTCAATTTTGGTTGCATGTGTGAGTTTTTGCACAAAAATTGTCACTTTTGTTCAAGTTATACCCCACTCGCCACTTTTTAAAAACAGGGATGGAGATGGACCGACTGGTACAGATTTCAGTTCCAGTGCCCAGGATCTCCTGCAGACAAGTATGGGGCATCTTGTGCCAGCACAAAAATGGATCAATACCAGAGCACAAAGTGTCAGTCTTAACAAATGGTCTCAGTATGGATTATACACTCACCGGCCACTTTATTAGGTACACCTGTCCAACTGCTCGTTAACACTTAATTTCTAATCAGCCAATCACATGGCGGCAACTCAGTGCATTTAGGCATGTAGACATGGTTAAGACAATCTCCTGCAGTTCAAACCGAGCATCAGTATGGGGAAGAAAGGTGATTTGAGTGCCTTTGAACGTGGCATGGTTGTTGGTGCCAGAAGGGCTGGTCTGAGTATTTCAGAAACTGCTGATCTACTGGGATTTTCACGCACAACCATCTCTAGGGTTTACAGAGAATGGTCCGAAAAAGAAAAAACATCCAGTGAGCGGCAGTTCTGTGGGCAGAAATGCGTTGTTGATGCCAGAGGTCAGAGGAGAATGGCCAGATTGGTTCGAGCTGATAGAAAGGCAACAGTGACTCAAATAGCCACCCGTTACAACCAAGGTAGCCAGAAGAGCATCTCTGAACGCACAGTACATCGAACTTTGAGGCTACAGATGGGCTACAGCAGCAGAAGACCACACCGGGTGCCACTCCTTTCAGCTAAGAACAGGAAACTGAGGCTACAATTTGCACAAGCTCATCGAAATTGGACAATTGAAGATTGGAAAAACGTTGCCTGGTCTGATGAGTCTCGATTTCTGCTGCGACATTCGGATGGTAGGGTCAGAATTTGGCGTCAACAACATGAAAGCATGGATCCATCCTGCCTTGTATCAACGGTTCAGGCTGGTGGTGGTGGTGTCATGGTGTGGGGAATATTTTCTTGGCACTCTTTGGGCCCCTTGGTACCAATTGAGCATCGTTGCAACGCCAAAGCCTACCTGAGTATTGTTGCTGACCATGTCCATCCCTTTATGACCACAATGTACCCAACATCTGATGGCTACTTTCAGCAGGATAATGCGCCATGTCATAAAGCTGGAATCATCTCAGACTGGTTTCTTGAACATGACAATGAGTTCACTGTACTCCAATGGCCTCCACAGTCACCAGATCTCAATCCAATAGAGCATCTTTGGGATGTGGTGGAACGGGAGATTCGCATCATGGATGTGCAGCCGACAAATCTGCGGCAACTGTGTGATGCCATCATGTCAATATGGACCAAAATCTCTGAGGAATGCTTCCAGCACCTTGTTGAATCTATGCCACGAAGAATTGAGGCAGTTCTGAAGGCAAAAGGGGGTCCAACCCGGTACTAGCATGGTGTACCTAATAAAGTGGCCAGTGAGTTGTAAACTGAAGGAAACATTTCATATATCCATTGTTATTATTTTGGATTGCCGACATAGCTATCTGCTGATTTAAAGTATGTAATAAAATATTCACTTCAGATTATTAATTGAAACGGTGAAAAATCTTTTCAATTATGTTGTACAGATAGTAATAAAATAGTTGATGAAAGTATGCATATATCACTATACTAATAAGGAACGGGACGGCAGATTATCTCCTACAATAGATAAGTGAAGAAAAAAACTGAAAAATATTACCGTCACTTAATATATGAAGATGTCTGGAAACGCCATCAGAAAAATGGCATTTGGCTTAGCGGCGGCCCTAGATGGCTGTAAACCTCTGATAAATCGTAACCTATGTCTTATCTGCCAATTAACTAAGATAACAAAGTACTGCATAAATATTATAATTCTGACATCTTCTTCCAGTGTGTCATCAATGTAATAAGATGTAAATTGTGTAGGGAGTTTCTGTGCGGTCCCCATGATAGACAATGGACAAGATATCTTTTATATAGACATTGTCCTCATGGATGAAGATGAAAATGCTACAAATGTTAGCGAATCCTCGGGGCATTGTAATAAAAGCTGTAACCTTTGTATATGACAATAGTCAGGAAACACATAAAAAACATGTTATTAAGCTGCTGGTCATGCGTGGATTGTATAGGTGACCCGTGATCTTTGTGTTTAATAATATTAAATGATATCAATTGACCCAAAACAAATGAAGTTTAGTGACATCTACTTAGAGATTCCAGGTCTCCACAACATGACACTCATTCAATCATTTTAACATGTGCAATTTTCCATTGACACGTGGCTATGCTTGTTGTGTATGGTATAAAATAATAAAAAGAATAGTTGTATGGGGAGATGAGTGTCATCATATTCATAAATGGTGTTTGGCCTTCCTTAACCTGCTCCACTAGTGGAAGGCCTCAGACATCAAGAGTTAATAGTTAGCAGCAGGAACGCCATATTAAATATTAAGGTGAAAATGCATTTTATTCAGTTTTTAGCATTTATTATTGCTTGTACAGTGCCAACATATTCTGTAACGCTGCACAAAGATTGCCATCTAACACTGGTCAGTTTAATTTTACAGTGTGGGAGAAAATCAGGGAACCCCTGAGAGAACCAATGGGTACAGAATCAATGCCGATGTTGACAGTGGATCCCAGTGCTATAAAGCAACAATGTTAACTACTAAGTAGAGATGGACAAACCGAGTCATACTGAGCTAGGGTTGACCCAAATATTCTAAATAGTTCATTTATTTTACAAAACCGAACAAATGGAGATTTATCTAGGGAGAACTAAAATGACCACCACATTATACTCTGGGGTTTCTTCAGAGCACAGAATAGGTGGAGGGCCAGAGAAGGTGACAAAATTAATAAAAAAAAACATTCATACTCAACTTCTGTTACATCTTTTGGGCCTCCTTTCCAGCTCTCTCCTGTGATGTCATTCACCCAGGGTCACCTCTGAGGCCTGTGATTGGCCACCAGTGGCCACGAGGTACACCTAGCATCATGATGTCATGAAGCTTGGTATGGCATGTCACCACTGAGGTCTCATAAGTGACCCTGGATACATGACAATACAGGAAACTGCCAGACATTGCGAAAGAGGTAACAGAAGGTATGTATAGTTTTTTTTTTTTAATTTTTACACCTCCTCTGGCCTCCACCTATTATACTCTGATGTCTGAAGAGATCCCAGAGAATAATAATGTCACTTTCACAATGTCATAACTTTGAATGTGTTTGCCATAGAGAGGTAGATATTGGATAGTTTGGTTCCTAGGAGCCCTAAGAGTTTTATAGATAGGTTCCAAGGATCCCTGACAGTGTTCTACACTATGTTTTATAAATAGGTTCCAAGGATCCCTGAGAGTGTTCTACACTATGTTTTATGGATAGGTTCTTAGGAGCCCTGACTGTTCTACACTATGTTTTATAGATAGGTTCCTAGGAGCCCTGACAGTGTTATCCATTATGTTTTATAGATAGGGTCCTAGGAGTCCTGGCAGTGTTCTACACTATGTTTTATAGCTAGGTTCCTAGGAGCCCTGACAGTGTTATCCATTATGTTTTATAGATAGGGTCCTAGGAGTCCTGGCAGTGTTCTACACTATGTTTTATAGCTAGGTTCCTAGGAGCCCTGACAGTGTTATCCATTATGTTTTATAGATAGGGTCCTAGGAGTCCTGGCAGTGTTCTACACTATGTTTTATAGCTAGGTTCCTAGGAGCCATGACAGTGTTATACACTATGTTTTATGCCATTTTAAGGTGTGGTTTGTAACAAAAGTGTTCGGCCTGAAATTAATCTTGGACCCAAAATGCCAAACCCTAAACACCTATACTGAGCTGCCCATACAATGAGTAAAGCATCATATAAAGTGTCTTACTTACACATAGCCTGGACAAATGTCCTTTCAGGAAGAGAGACCTGACAATATAACTCTGCGTCCAATGCAAACTATCATTAACTTGTCCCTAAACTTTTGAAACAACTATTGATTTTCTCACGACATTTGTGTCATTATTAAATTTTGTAATTTATTAAGCAATTTTGGCTCATTTCTAAGAAAACCTGCACTGAAATCCATATCCTTTCATTTTCTTTACTCCCAGCAGAAATCTGTACATCACTTCTAAACTCAAGTATGGGTGTAAGGGCTCTTGAATATTACAGGGAAGATGTCACTGTGGGGAGGTCAACTTTTTTTTTTTTTTAAATAAATTCTTTATTTATAATCAATTTACAAATAAGCACAACAAAGCAGGACCAGAGAAATCCAGCCCGCAAAACATCCTACCGGACGCAACAAAACAGGACAACCAAGACAATTGTAAAGACAACATACTGTATACAATAGGAGAGGGCGAAGGGACCGGAAGAAAAGGAGGGGAAAGGTAAAGAAGGAAAAATAGAGAGAGGAAAGAGAAAAGAGAGGGAAAAAAAAAACCCACCATCAGGGTCTTGAGCTCCCTAAACCAACCCCACAACAACCAGGATCCAACAGCCACCCAGGTCCCTGTGCGACGCGATAAGGTCCCTCATACCTCTAATACCCTTAAGTGAGCTCGGGGAGACTAGACCAACTAGAGTCAGTGGGAGGGAGAGTGAAGTCAAGCCCCCAGTTCACCAGGAAAGAGGGACAATGGTCTGGAGGAGGGGAACCCAGTAGCAAAGCAAAGTCAAAAAGGGAGTGCTTGAGGCGTGTTAAGGCCGATGATGCTGATGGAGGCAAAGGTGACGGAGTCCACGGAACCTGTGGGAAGAAGAAAGAAGAGAAAAAAAAAGGGGAGGGGGAGAGAAAACAGAAAAAGAGGAACAGCAAATAGAAGGACACACAAAAAATACTTAAATACTAAAAACTAAAACAAATAGCAGGACCGAACCTAGCTAGTCCGGGTCGGGCCACAGAAAACAGTTGGAAAAGACCCACTAAGGCAGGACTGGAGGACACACCGCAGTACGCCCTCAGAGAACTGCCAAACCTAACCAGTTGGGGGAGAGGCAGTATACAAATGCCATCCAGGCAAATGTAGCAAAAGAGACCGGGGATCAGTACTGAAGATTACAAACCCAATCAAAAGACCATCAAGGCGGTCAAGGCCCTCCACACATCCAAGACGGGGCACACCAAGGCAGGCAGACAGAGAGGAGGAGAAAGAAACCATCAGAAACAAAAGCCATGAGCCAAGATGTACCCCCATCCAAGGAGGAGGAGGGGGGCAGGAGACACTACCGGAGACCACCGCAGGACTGAACCTGCAGGCGGCAGGTCAACACACTTACATCAGAAGGTACAAACAAGAAAAATTAGCAAAGCATCCAAGAAGCATTGAAAAGAACCAATAACCAAGGCCAGTCTCGGAAAAGGTAAACACCACAGGAGATCACTATGAAGGCGACTGCAAGGGATCAGCAACCCGGCACCACCAACGGGGCAGAGAAGTAGAAGGAGGATGGTCAGTAGCTGCGGCAGCAGGAAGAGGGTAACCCAACCAGTCCGGTAGATGCACATCAGGCAAGTCCAAGAATTGGGCAAGAGCAGCGGCTTGGTCGGGGGAATGAAGAGCAAACACAGTCCCATTACGGTGGACCTGTAGGTGGAAAGGATGGCCCCATCTGTAGGTCACCCCAGCATCCAAAATCAACTGCAAGACAGGCTTGAGGAGGCGTCGCATGACCAGAGTGTGACGGGAGACGTCAGGGAGAAATTGTATTGGAAAATCCTGGAAGGAAACCGGACCGTGGCGCCAGGCAGCTTGCAAATGACGAATAATCCAAGTCCATGTTGGAGTATGCCAGTAAGGGAGCCACGGAGGTGTGGGCCGCCGGATCAGAACCCTGATGTGAGTATAGCAAGGGTAGAACCTTCTCCCCAAGAGGGGCTGCTGTCACAAGAGAACAGAAGGGGGGGGGGACAGAGGTGGAAAGCAGTGCAGAATGAGGTACACCTGCAGCAGGGAGCTCTGGAAGGGGATGCAGACCAAGAGGGTAAGACAGTCCAGCAGTAGCAGGGGAGAGCTGCAGGGGCCGAGATGAGAGAGAGGTAATGACCAGGGAGCCAGACAGACCTCCACAACCATGGAAGGAGGAGGGCTGATTCTGCATGACCATTTTCAGGTCCTGGGCCAGCGTTGGAGCCGGAGGAGGAGGGTGAGGAACCGACTCACCGGAGCTGTCGGCAGGTTACTGAGCCAGGGGGAGCATTGCCGGCATCCGCCTTTTCTGTAGAGCACTCAGTCCCGCGGAGGCATGGGAGACCGGCGCTGGCTGGATCAGAGGTGGGGAGGCAGGAGCAGCGCTGATAGGAGCCAGATGCTGTGCTCCCAGAGTTGCTTCGGCGCGTGCCGGCGCCATCTTGGAATCGCCGGAGCATACTGCAGGAAGAGAGGCCGCAGCCCTCAAGAACCGGGCCAGCTGCAGCTCTAGTTTGGAGGAGGAGGGCAATTTCACCATAGCTGGGAAGGGGTTGGAGGTAAGTGATAACCCCGGAGGGACGAGTTTAACTGCTGAGGGCCTAGGAGCTGCAATAGTATGCTTTTTTACGCCGCCATGTTCAGGCCACACGCTCCCACACAGTTATATCTCAGAACAATGATTATCTCTCATATGACACCAAGATCACTGTTCTTCCTGCATTATAGATATCAACAGCTGAGATAACAGTCAGTTGTAGCTACTCAGTCCCCTCAGTTTTTAATATCTCTAGAAATAGTGCGGATGAACTGTGATCTTGGTGTCATATTATAGCTGAGATCTCTAAAGTGGTGGCAGTAAACTCTAAAACAACATCTTTAAAAGTAAGCTCTGACCACTAAGGAGGTTTACTTGATTGAACCTGAGTCCAATATATACTGATATACTTTGATATATAGCATCTCACTCTGAAATTGCAGATAGAATTAAAGTCAAGACATGCTATTTGCCACGGGGGATAACAGAACAGCACCCAAAATCCAGGACTGTCCCGCTGAATCAGACCAGCTGGAAGAAATTGTGTAAAGTGGGATAGTTATTAAACTGTACAGTTAGAATCAATTCTATGAGGGGTATTGGTGATAGAGGTCAACTGCCCAGTTTGTACCCCACTAATGCTGATGCACCGCACCGCTGTTCTTTGGACTATTTTTCACAAATGATTGAACCAACGTCAGTCACTTTGTGAAATTCACAATATGTATTTACTCATTGAGGCTGCTTCATAAGTGTCTCCCCAAGGTCTCAGCTTCAGGACTGAAGAATACGATGTTGTGTCATCCTGTAAAGCAGTTTAGTACAGTACACTGGATTGTACATGAGAAAATCAATATGTCAGACAGGACCGTCTATTACGTGGGTATCTTTACACACAAATGTAACAATTCTCACGTGTAAAGTGGATTATTAGCCAATGAATGAACAATTATGACAAGGCTATGTCTGTGTGTGAAGCCAATGTAAACAGTTTCAATGAAGGCCAGCTGTACAATTGCATCTATTAAAATGAAGCCATTTTTGCTACCTTGTTCATTATCATTGATAAGATACATTTTTCTAAATCTGTCTTTGAAATTAATAAGTTGAAGAAGTTTTGCAAGTAATCTTTAATGAACTCTTCCGTGTTGAGTACACAGCTCTTATGAAGACCTATGTTTCCTTTGTTCTAGACTACAAACAAGCCCTGCACGTAGTCTGATCCTATAGATATAATCTATATAGTAATATAAATATAAATGGTTGCAAAAGCGATTGAATGATAACATTGATTATAACATTACTCAGGGTTAAGGAAGAAATTCACCTTGTATGTGGCCATCTTATAGTCATATCTGCTCTAAGCTTCCAGATATTTTACATCTCTAGAAGACTGAAATTTTATCTAGGTCTCTGAATCCTTTCCAATCTCAGCTCTTCCTTAAGTGTGCCAATCCTGCCTGCGGGCCTGTCCTCTGGTAGAGAAGGACTATTTCATTCTTGTTTTGCTTGCAGATCTTTAATCCCATAGAAATTGTTGTCTTAAGAATCTTTTACACTATTGATTTTTCTCTGCTGTCTGGAATACGACTGTATTATACTTGTCTGTATTATGGAAAATACACATCACTGTGCAGATTGTGTTACCCTTGGATCACAAGCTTTTGGCTCAGGACCCAACTTGCGTAAATGCAGCTTTTTTGTTGAAGATTTTGCTGAAGTCAGGAGTGGATTTAACAGAAGGGAAATGTCTTAGAGCTTCCTTGATATTTTCCAGCACTTTACAATCCACTCCTAAATTTGGCTCAAAAAACTTCAGCAAAACCTACAACGAAAATCTGTATTTCAACAATGTGTGGTCTTTGGCCTGTTTCACATCAGCATTTGGTATTCTGTTTGGGAAGTCTGCTTGGGGACCCCCCGAATGGAATACTGAACGCATTGACAAGCGGTGAACAATGAAAGCACACGGACCCCATAGACTATAATGGGGTCTGTGTGTTTTCCGCGTGGTGTCCACACGAGCCATGCGAAGAGAAAAGTAGTTCATGAAGTACTTTTCTCTCCGCATGTTCAATTCAGACACTGCACAGAAAACACACGGACCCCATTATAGTCTATGGGGTCCGTGTGCTTTCATGAACTCACCGCTTGTCAATGTGTTCGGTATTCTGATCGGGGAGTCCCCAAGCAGACTCCCAAATGTCACTATCATATGAAGGGGAAGCTGCCTTTGAAGAGATGATCAGTGGGAGTTCTAGACTGGTGGGAGAAAGACTTGCACTTCTACTTCATGTTGGAACCACCTCTGGCTTTGATGCAACAAAGATTCACATCTATTCCAATGGCAAGCGTTCACTGCAGCCATAGGTAGGGACGATTTGTCCACATGCGACTCCCCCACCTTGAAATGGACCCTTACACATACAGTTTGTGCATCAAGTTTTTTTTTTCCATACAATTTTGAAGCCAAAATCAGATGTGGATCATGAAGAGAAAGCATTAAGGCGATACTCCGCATATTGGTATTCCACTCCTGGTTTTAGTTTCAAAAATGATGCAGCAAGTTATCATGTAAGATAGGGGTGTCAAACACATGTCCCACAGTCTGCAAGTGGCCTCTAAAGCTGAAATCTATGATCCGCAGCCTTCTCCCTGGTTTTGCTGATTCAGCTGGATTGCAAGAACCAAGGAAGATAATAACCCCAATCTGGTAATGGAGCTTCCTAAGCTTGTAGGCCGCACATCTACAGCCTACAAGCTCAGGGAATTTTCTGTATAGATACTTACATCTCTGTTCCCACTTCCCGCTTTCTTTCTCTGCTCCGGGCTCATTGCTATGATGTATGTGTGTCCAAACCAAGGGAAGAGTGTGTGCCCAGGAGCTGTGAGGTAAGTATTAGAACCTCTGCTGGAGGTACAATAGATGTGCGGGACCACTCGGGGGAGACATTAAATGTGTGGGGCCATTCTGGGGGGCCATTAGAAAGTGTGGGACCACTCTTCAGGTACATTAAACAATGTGGGTCACTGCTTGGGGTGTCATTATACTATGTGGGGTACATTAAACTGTACAGGACAATTGCTAGTGCTATCTATTAAATTTGTATAGAATTTACAAGAAATTGGGGCCATCAACTTCAAATTTTTGTGTGGTCCATTTACCCTGCTAAGCTTGAGACCCCCTGGTTTAAGGATATATGCATAGGATAAAGATTTACATGTGGAAAATCCTCGCTGTGCAAATTCCTGCTGGAAAAAATCCACACCATCAATTTCCTCTCCAAAAAAAAAATAAAAATCTGCATCAGGTACGTGAATAATAGAATTTCTAATTGAATTTAGTGCTAATGGATTACAATGCAGATTTTCCTAATTGAAATCCACATGTAAAATTCACATATAATCCTGAGCAGGTGCATATATCTTAAAGGGAGTCTATCACCTCTCGCAGGCATTTATGAGCACATTACAGTGAAAATATAATATACCTTTGTTAAGTATGTTACGTTTGTAGATTTGGAGATAACCATCTTTGACTTCTTCTGCAAACAGGGGAGTTGGTGCACTGGGGGCGGGCCTTCAGACCTCAGGGCACTGCACTTACTGCTCAAGTACATTGGGTGATGCACTAGCAGTGGGAGGATCGACTCCTGCTGTACAGGGTGGCACAGGCAGGATATGGTAGGGGTCTGAGTGGCAAAGCAGTGCTCTAGTGAGTTGCACGCCTGCCCCAGTGCACCAACTATTTCATTTGCCTAAGACTTCAAAGTTGTTTTTCTCAAAATCTAGAAAAGTGACCTTCAAAAACAGGTATATTGTTTATTACTGTAATGTGCTCTGTAACATGGAGGTGATAGTTTGAGAAGCTTAGAGGAGGTAGCGCACTCCCTTTAAGGCAGAAAAGTTGTGTTTTTTGTTACAGATTTTGTTGCATTTTTTAGCCAGAGCCAAGAATGGCTTCAAAATGAATGGGAGTCATATAGGAAGCTCTTCTATTTCTACCTTCTTCCACTCCTGGATTTGGCTTAAAGACGCTGGAATAACTGCAATAAAAAATACAGCTTTTCTGTGTAGAATGAGTCTAAAGTGAAGAGAAGTAGATTAGAAACTTCATGGCAGCCCTATGATGGCTTCTTCCAAACAAAGCCATAATAGATACATTTCATGGACATACGTGGCACCATATCTTGAAGAAAGCAGTCATGTTTTCCTAAATCTGAACAGCCCCTTTTACTTGAATCTTACTCAGTAGTAGAATCTTTGAAACCAAACAACCTGGGCTTGGAGGTTTCTGAGATGTGTATCCATACTTGTCAATTGACTTAAATTTACTGGGGCTGTCCTGAATTTTAGGAAACAATCCTGGCAAACCTTTTCTCTGGATTGGGTTGGGGTTTATATAAACATCCAAAAATATGTGTATATCCTCTAATTTCTTTAGGTTTCTGGAATATGTACTTGTATTTATATTTTTATATATGTGTTCTTATTACCCTCCACCTAGGTGGCAATAGAGATAGGTTCCTGTACAATTTACCCTTTTCAAGGTGAGTTCTCCGTTTGTGTGGGGCATTGAGGGTCAATCAGGGCCCTGTCAGATTACGGTCAATTCTGTCTATGTACTGTCCAAGTGTATAACTAACACAGTAAAGTCAATAGGACAAACCACATGCCCCATTTTCCGCTTGCAACCTTGATATATGCAGGCAACATGCATTACGTTGGTCCAGACGGATCATCGACCAATTCATTTTCGACTTTTGGTTGTTAGGAAGCACTGAAGAAAAATATCAATTTTTATAATACTGTAAAAAATTGATGAAAAGATGAAAAAATTGTAACAAACTTGGGAAAAATAACAGTTTCATATGGACACTGATGTAAAGTCATCTGTTTCACTCCTCTGAATGAAGCTTTGGGTAAAGAATATCCTAATTTTACGACCTTTCCTAATTTCTTTGATGTTCTTGGAAAACAATCTTTTTCTAGAGTTGGGAAAATATAGTGATTTTTTTTTTAATGGAAAATGATGCCAAATTATACAAGATTCCCTTCCACATCTCAGGGATAAGTTACACAGCTATTCCACTATCTGGAAAACCCGTGTAAAATGATAGTGGCCCAAAATAACCAAAAATAGTTACTCACTAGAGATGAGCGAGTAGTACTCGATCAAGTAGGTATTCGATCGAATACTATGGTATTTGAAATACTCGTACTCGATCGAGTACCACTCGCTGTTCGAATGTGAAACCAGCATTGATTGGCCGAATGCTATACAGTCGGCCAATCGATGCTGTTTCTTCTCCTACCTTTAGAAGTCTTCTCCGTGCAGCTTCCCCGTGGCGTCTTCTGGCTCTTCATTCACTCTACCAGGCATCAGGCCTCGGCAGAGCCAACTGTGCATGTCCGCTTGTAGTGCGGGCATGCGCAGTCGGCTCTGCCCAGGCCCGATGCCTGGCAGAGTGAATGAAGAGCCGGAAGACGCCGTGAGGACGCTGCAGGGAGAAGACTGCACGGAGGATCCAGCCCGACCCTCACTCGTGGACTTGGTAAGTATAATTTGATCGAACGTTGCCTACCCCTGAAACGAGCATTTTCCCCCCATAGACTATAATAGGGTTCGATATTCGATTTGAGTAGTCAAATATTGAGGGGCTACTCGAAACGAATATCGAACCTCGAACATTTTACTGTTCGCTCATCTCTATTACTCACCTGTTTCCCAAAACTTCACCACTGCCTCTTCTCTGGTCCTCCCAATGTCTGTTTATGCAGCGTTCACTAATGTCACTGCCCGCCCAGGGGTTTCCATCCTAATCCCGGAGAAACAGGATAGGGAACAGCTTCCCGGTAGTCAGTTTTAAAACCTATTCATTTGAATGGGTTTTTAAAGCAAGCCACCGGTGTCTGTATGCGGCCTCTCCGCGGGGAAACCGTTTTTTTGGGATGGACACAATGTCCTGCATGTCCGACTTTGTGTCCGTGCAAAAAACAGTTTCCAGGCGGAGAAGCTGCACACAGACACCGGTGGTGTGCTTTAAAAACCCATTCAAATGAATGGGTTATAAAACTGACCACTGGCAAGCCATTCCCTATCCAGTGTCTCTAAAACCAGAATGGGTAATGTAGCAATGTTGAAGGTTCCGACTTCTATAACTAGTCATTTGGACTTTCTTGAGGCTGTGAAGGACATCTCTCTATTCTTCTGGTAATGGGTAGGCTGGATGTCATAAGTGACATGGTCTGGTGTAAGAAGAGACCATCCCCAATTGTATGAAATACTCCTTAGAGTATGCTACAAATGAATCTACCATTACACGTGTACATGCAAAGCTGGGGTTAGGACGTGTCTGACCCATAATCATAGTAACTTGTCTAATTACAAATATTAACTAGCAGAAAGCAACATTTTCCCGAGACAGATTTTTTTTTTTTATACAATAAATCATCTAATGCAAGAAGTCTCATAAAACTGTCAAAAAATATTACGTGTTCCCTACAACATTAATTGCTTCAACTTAAAAACTAACATTCTAATTACTATATTTAACAGTAAAAATGCAAATGCTATTAGTGGACTGATTCTTGATAAGCGTGCCTTTGTACTATGCTTTAACCTCTATTAGTGAGGATTATAAGGACATATCCACATTGGCATTTTGTAAGTGTCACTATGACAGCACTTGCTGCACAAATGCCTAGCTGTCAGAGTGAGGTTTATCACTCGGCTTTTTCCTCCGAATGCAGACTAATAAGCCCAGAAATTACAATTGCCTCCCTGCCGAATCTGTGATAGGCGGAAATAATGATATCAGTGCCCTGCTAATCTTCTTGCCTCTCCGCTTGGCACCATCCTATTGAGTCACCTGTCATACTCCGCTTTGATGAGGCGAATTCAATCTCTCAGCTATAATGACAATGGAGTCATTTTAATGTTTGGAAATGATTATGTGAAGGTTTTTCTTTGCACTGTCTTGGCAAGCAAACCAGGTTAATGTTCACTGTGTGACTGTGTGCTCTAGTTGGTTTGAAGCAAGGCTGTATTAAGTGAATATTACCTCTTAAAAGGATTGCCAATTTACACTCGTATAGAAATATGTATACACACACACAAACACACATATATATACACCTACACCATATATACCAGCCATAACATTGAAACCACCTGCCCAATTTTTCAAGCTACACTTCCCCATACCCAGTCACTTGCATGGACTCTGTGTTCTAATTCCTTCCTATCATAGTCTATATTATTTTTTTAAGCAATTTGAGATATAGTTGCTCTCTGTTGGATCAGACCAAACAGGTCAGTCTTTGCTCCCCACTTTCATCAATGAGAATTGTTCACCCATAACCTTTCATCTTTACTTTTGGCAGGAACTCGCCGGTTCATACTCGGAACACTCCGCAAAACTTGCCACTATGTATATTTCCCACTCCTTGAGCAATCACAATTTTTTCCTTGTATGGCCTCGTGCATGTGAATGTTCAAGAAAACGGATGGTAAATCGGATAAATCCATCGGCATCTATTTTTATGGATCTCCTAGACTTGAGTCTATTGATGGATCCATGAAGGTGGTAAGAAACAGGACTTGGGAATAAACGCTCTGAAATATTATGTACTAAAAATGGTTGTGTGATGGCCATTACAGAAACATCCATCACAAGGGCTTTTTTCATTGTCGTATGCATAAGGCCTAAAAGTTGATTCAAGTCTGACGGCTGCTCATTTTTTTCTGCCTCCAGTGCATCAACTTCAAGAAATGACTGTTCACTTGCAGCATAAAATATCCATACCCTTGGCAGGTGACATTGTTATTATCTCTAACTGTCAATGTTATTGCTAATAGTATACACATATACAATATGTCAATATATATATATATATATATATATATATATATATATATATAGTGGAAATGTTTTAAGCAGGTGTGAAAAAAATGCTGTCAAAAGATAAAATTTGGCATGACCACCCATTAACCACTATCTTCAATAATGAAATGAATTCTTTAACCCCTTAAGGAACAGGCCATTTTTTGGTTTCGCATTTTCGTTTTTCCCTCCTCACATTTCAAGAGCCATAACTTTTTCATTTTTCAGTTCACAGAGTCACATGATGGCTTATTGTTTGCGGGACAAATTGTACTTTGTAATGGCACCATTCAATATGCTGTGCAATGTACTGGGAAGCTGGAAAAAAATTCAGAATGAGGCGCAATTGGAGAAAAAATGCATTTGCGCCATTTTCTTATGGGTTTAATTTTTACAGCATTCACTGTTTGGTACAAATGACATGTTACCTGTGTTCTACGTGTCAGTACAAACGCGGTGATACCAAATTTATATAGTATTTGAAATTTTTTGATACTTTTAAAAAAATGATAAACTTTGCAAAATAGAAAAAAAAATTTGTGTCATCATGTTCTAACACCTGTAACTTTTTCATATTTCCATGTATGGAGCTGGTTGTGGTGTCATTTTATGCGGGACAAGATGACGTTTCTATTGATACCATTTGGGGAAAGATCCGATGGTTTGATCACTTTTTATTCAATTTTTTATAGGAGGCAAAGTGTTGAAAAAAACGCTTTTTGGCTGTTTTTATTTTTTTTGCCGCTACGCCGTTCGCAGTACGGGATAAATGTTTTAATATTCTAATAGTTCAGGCATTTTGGAGCGCAGGGATACCTAATATGTTTATGTTTAATGTTCTTTAATTACTTTTATAGCTGATCTAGGGAAAGGGGGGTGATTTGAACTTTTATATTTTTTTTATTTTTTTAATACTTTTAAAAACTTTTTTTTCTCTTCTGTTACATTTATGATCAGACCCCTTAGGTACCTTGAAACCTAGGGAGTCTGATCGCTCATACTATTCACTGCAATACTACAGTACTGCAGTGAATAGCAGAATCGCAGCACTTCTATTAGACGATGCCTCTGGCCTCTGGCATCGTCTAATAGATCTCATGCAGAGACAAGCCTGGAAGCCTTCAATAGGCTTCCGGCTGTCATAGCAACCGATCACCGCCCTCTTGTGACGTTCAGGAGGGCGGCGATCGGCGAAACATGGCGGCGCCCATGCCGCCGGCGCCGTTTACACGCTGCGGTCGCGTTTGACCGCAGTGTGTAAAGGGTTAACAGCAGCGATCGGCTCGGGCACCGACCGCTGCTGTTAGTGGCAGGTCCTGGCTGTATTATACAGCCGGCATCTGCCGCGTATGGAGCGAGCTCAGCGTGTGAGCTCGCTCCATACATCCCCATGCGACCCATGACGTACAGTTACGTCAAGGGTCGCTAAGGGGTTAAAAACTCATTCATCTGCATTTATTCATTCACTTTGCTCTTTGCACTTTGTTACTTTGCAGCGTTTTTTGTACATCTGTCCAATCCTGCCAAAAAGTGCATTACATACATATATATGTGTATATACACAGGGCTATTTTGATACATTGGTGAACCCAGTGCAAAGATTTCATAAATGGCACCCCCCGCCATCATCACCACTTAGAAATATCTGGCCTGCACAAATTATAATGCACCCTTGGTGGCTACCACATGGTATAATATCCATCAATGGTCCATAACACATTCAAATGTCCCTGTGGAGACATCAGATATTAACAGGTCCCCCCAGTGATCCCTCAGACATTGACTTATCCCACCGTGGTGGCCCTTTGTCATTATATCATAATGTCCCCCTCCAGACTGCGCTCACAGTATAATGTCCCCTTTCCAGGTCTCCCCCACAGTATAATGTCCCCTTTCCAGGTCTCCCCCACAGTATAATGTCCTTTCTCCAGATTGCCTTCACAGTATAGTGTCTCCCTCTAGGTTGCCTCCCAGTATCATGTCTCCTTTCCCAGTTTATCCCACAGTATAATGCTCTCTTTCCATATTGCCCCCACAGTATAATCAATATAATGTCCCATTTCCAGGTTGCCCCCCCAGTATAGTGTACCCTTTCCAGGTTTCCTCAAGCATTGTGTCTCTTTTTAGAGTTTGCCTCCCCCCCCCCCCCCAGTATCATTTCCCCTTTTCAGGTTGCCCCCAAAGTATCATGTCCACTTTCAAGTTCTGCATCCCCCATTGTAAAGTCCCCTCAGTATCATTGCCCCCTCATATCATATCTTCTATATGTTACCCCACGGTATCATGTTTCCGCCCCATCCCCTCTCCACAGTATCAAACAAAGAAATACAAACACCTAATACTCACCTTTCCCATTTCCCTGTAGACTGAGAGAAGTAGGATGGTAATTTCAACAAATAGCCTGCAATCTGTGTAGTTCCAACCTGGCTGCTAGGAGGTGTTGGAAGCGTTGGTTACGTAGTGACATATGACATATGCAGCAAACAGGCTCTGGATGACCCAGATGGAGCACTAGTGAAGACGGTTGTGTAATCTGCCAACAAGCAAGAGCATCCCGCAGAGTTTCTTTGTCCACAATCGAAACACAGATGAAACATTTATTACATTCCCCCATCTCTGTGCAGACCAATTCCTTGTACTGCCATTGACAATCAACCACCCTCACCTGTGGTGTGAATGAGAAACCTGGAGAACTGCAGCTTGGAACCTCACCATCTTTAGCGACAAATCCAGGTTCTGTTCGGAATCTCTCGACTATTGGGTTTGAGTATAGAGGCCTTGTATGAACTGTTCAATCCTGCCTTTGCTGTGCAGTGGAAACAAGAGCAGTTGTACAAGCAGGGTCAATACCAGGAGAGGATGTAAAGGGCCGAATCAGGAGACGAAAGCAACATTCGAGAAACAAGCCAAGGGTCACAAATCCAACCAGGCATGTTAAGGCAGAATCAGAAGGCAAATAGGGTATCCAGGGAACAAGCCAAAGGTCAATCAAAAAATAGGCATGGACACACAAAAAGGAGAGCCAAACTAAGAATAGTAAACTAATTAGTTGGCGCTTGTGTCAGGAGGGCAGGGTCTTATTTACACCACCTCAGCTGCTAACTGGAACAAGCCAGGAAGCCTCTGAAACGGCAAAAGCTTCACAGGTTGGCATGTTAATGTTAAAGGTGTAGCAGCTGGATACAGAATCCTCATATTAATTCTACAGTTTTCCCTAATAAATGTATCCTTTTTGCTCTAATATTGTAATCACTTAAACATATTATTGTCACTTTTACAAATACAAGATTTCAATCGATTTGTACTCCTTCTTGGTGTATTTTTTTTTAAATAAGTACATACAGTACCCAATACTACATAGTGTTTCCTCTTCCAATTCAGTTTGCACACTAGGGCTGAGGCTGGCAATTGAGGAAACAGTGATAGTAGACGACAGATGACAATTAAAGAGAGAATAGAGAATAATTAATAACAGCACTTGTAGGGTCTGTTGGACAACACAAATTATAGCCTTGTACAAGGCAAATGTTGACAAAGAATCTGGTTTAATAATAGCAATGATTACAAAGGGAGACCTAGGGAAGGTGACATTCATTACAGCCGAAAAGAAGGTCAAAGCACAGAGTTATAACCGCCGGGGGGCTTGTGTAATATAAGTTTAAAGCCTATATTAGACAGTCCCATGATTGGCCCAACTATCAGTAACAAGTGTTTATAGTAATCCTCGCTCCCCATAACTGGCCTATGCAAATATGCTGCTGATCAGCCAATAACGCTTAATCAATGTGTTATATAAAGCAACATGTTCTATCAATCTATGTATTATATGCATCATTGTGTTATCGTCTATCAGTGCTCATCTCTCCTTGTAAAGGAGACGACTTCATAATAATACATTTTCAATTACAGTATATAAAACCAACATATTCTGCCACACTTTACAAATCATAAGGTTCAAAGTATGTACACATAAGGCGGGGTTCACATCTGCACTCAGTGACCATTTGGGGATTCTGTCCCCCATTCTACTTGAAAAATGAAGAGAGAAAATTCCAGCATGCAGATGGAAACCCAGTGGACCCTATTATAGTCTTTTTTAAGCAGATTGGGCTTCTGTTTTTCAGGTCCCCAAGTGGACTCAAATAATAGAAACCCCAACCAAGCTGTGAACCTAGCATTACAATGTAATAAATTCACACATCAGGAGTGAGGGCCCTGCTCGAAGATCTTACACTCTACAAGTCAGAAAGGGTTGACATAAGAAGTAGATGGGGGACCCAAGATGTAACTCTACACATAAGATATGTTGATACTACTTCCCCATTCACTAGAAAGTTTCTAGTCAAGCACTGGACATACAATATTACCCTAACTATGTTCTAAACAGGTTCTCACAATGAGTATGTGTCAGTGAACTTCAACAGGTTGAATGACCATAAGTTTTGGTATAGGAAATAGAGTTCATTTATCATGAAGGGTAACTGAGTTGTTAATGGCTTACACTAGTCTAGATCCAAAATCAAAATTTGAAAGACCAAATTACAGAAATTTCGTGACAATACGTGATAAAATACATGAAAACTTATTAGTGAAAAAAAACAGAGGATGAGCCCCCAGATAACCTATACCTTAAACCCAAGAGGATTTCAAATTTCAGCTGTAAAGGGGTACGGTATTCCCATGTACATAACTATTTTTTTTAAATTTGTAGATAATTAAAATTTAAACATTTTTGCAAATATAAGTAATTAAACATTCTGCAGCGTTTTAAAGATTTTCTCTAACTTTCTTAGTGGTGACGTCTGTTGTCTTGATCAGTTTCCAATGGATACGATCACAAATGTAGAAACTTTTTATGGTCTGGGACTTGTCAGGAACCCAGCCATGATTTTCTTATTTTAGCAGAGTCATCAGATGCTATACATGTATGAGAAGATATCCCGGCCACAATAAGGAAATCATGGCAGATTCTCTGACCTAGGAAAGTTCTTGCATTCATAGTTATATCCACTGGCAACTGAAGACTGTGACCACAAGATATTTAGAGAAAATCTTTAAAACTCTGCAAAATGTTTAATTACTTATATTTGCAAAAATGTTTAAATTTTAATTATCTACAAATTTAAAACTAGTTATGTACATGGGAATACCCCTTTAATAACTGTATTATGTGTTTGCCTGAGACCATACATTCATTTCCACATTCTGAAAAAATATGTCAGCAGAAATTTATAACTGAACAGATTATCACATAGGGAGAAAACTCCAGGACTTAACGCATCACATTGCAAACCATGGCTAAAAAAAGTAGCAGTAAACGCGTAGCATTTTTTCTGCAGGGATTTCCATAGTGTTTTTTCCTGCATTTTTCTCTGCAGTTTTTCTTCTCTTTGTGTTTCCGAAAATAAAAATGACATGCTTCATTTTCTTTTCACAATTTGTGGATGGGATTAGCCAGAATTTCATTCACTTTGCTGGTAAAGTTAAATGCAGCTTTTTTTCCCGCCGCGTTTCTGCAGCAGCCAAAAACGATGTGATTCAACAAATTGGGGCCTCAGCACAGCTACATTTGCTACTTCAGACATTCTATCTCCTCAAGAAAACACAATGGCCCAGACAGTCTGATCATGTAAGTCTGCATGGGAAGAATATGCAAATCTGACTTCCATGATGTAATTAGGAAGTCAGTGCCTCAAGTATGCACACCAATAGAGGGCTCTGACTGAGAATGTGCAAGTCTATCTTCCATGATGTAATTAGGAAGACAGAGCCTCAGTCAAGCAATCCAATAGAGGGCGCTCCCTTTAACATCATGCCGACCCTCTCAGAGGCCTTTGTTTGCAATGATGTTGGGATTTTACCAGGTACCTCTATTGGTGGCATTCTTGAGGCACTGGCTTCCTAATTATATCATGGAAGTCAGATTTGCATATTCTTCCCATGTTCCTTTGCACAGTGCAGCACTCACGGCTTAATAAGACTCCATACACCTAAAAGGTGGTCCTCTCCCTATGGAGTGACGATAACCCCTCAACCATGTACGTCTAGGCAATCTGAAAATGTATCAAATTTATCACAGGGGTTGATGATAGGTGATAAATCTGTTGCGTAGTTACACAGTCTATTCTAAGTTTATATCACCTATTGCTTACTTTCATCAACAATTTGTTGCAATTTCAGCACCTTTGTCACATTTAAGCTACCCTACCTTTTCTTGAGAATCCATACCTGCATACCTGGTGAGTCTGAAAAATTTTAGCTTAACTAGATGCCAAGAAGTTTCGAGATGTCCCCAAAAATGCACCTAAGCTTGAGTTCACATTTGCACTGGAGTTTCCATTGAAGACTCTGTTGCAGAAACCACCGTAAAATCAGAGTAGTTTTTTCTCTAATGCTTTCCGTCAGAAATAACGGAAACAATGGACACTCAGTGGAACCCCATATATATTTAGTAATGGGGTCCTCAGGTGTCCATATGTTACCATTGTTTTAGTGGTCATCCTCTCCGTCATTCAGGTCCTCCAGCCGACCCAAACAATGGAGACTACAATGCTAGTGGGAACCTAGCATCAGGTGCACTTCATTTACACTGAGGAAAAGCGTGGGAGTCCTACTCAAGGTGAGACCAGAAGGACGTGGTGCACAAGTTCCCGAAAGGGGACAAGTATTTTTCCAGAATGCTGCTACTGCAGATGACCAGGTACAGGGTACAGGTTCATCTATAATAAAGTATTTTATGTAATTATTTTGACATGCAGCCCATGTAATATACTCACAAATATTTGCAGTAATAGCACTAACGCCAGGCCACACAATGTTTATTATCTCTCTGTATTTCTGCATCTAAATGTAAAATTATTACACTCAGTAGGTTGGTACAAATAAGCAATTTGTTTTACGTGGTCAAAAGATAAATGACTTTTACGTGTAGATCAGCGACTTTAATTACCAGAATTTTTTCTGTATTCTGATTTTTTATATATATATATATATATATATATATATATATATATATATATATATCTTTTATGATGTAATATTAAAATTTGTTAGTATGTAACCAAAAAATATACCTCATACATATACACTCACTGGCCACTTTATTAGGTACACCATGCTAGTAACGGGTTGGACCCCCTTTTGCCTTCAGAACTGCCTCAATTCTTCGTGGCATAGATTCAACAAGGTGCTGGAAGCATTCCTCAGAGATTTTGGTCCATATTGACATGATGGCATCACACAGTTGCCGCAGATTTGTCGGCTGCACATCCATGATGCGAATCTCCCATTCCACCACATCCCAAAGATGCTCTATTGGATTGAGATCTGGTGACTGTGGAGGCCATTGGAGTACAGTGAACTCATTGTCATGTTCAAGAAACCAGTCTGAGATGATTCCAGCTTTATGACATGGCGCATTATCCTGCTGAAAGTAGCCATCAGATGTTGGGTACATTGTGGTCATAAAGGGATGGACATGGTCAGCAACAATACTCAGGTAGGCTTTGGCGTTGCAACGATGCTCAATTGGTACCAAGGGGCCCAAAGAGTGCCAAGAAAATATTCCCCACACCATGACACCACCACCACCAGCCTGAACCGTTGATACAAGGCAGGATGGATCCATGCTTTCATGTTGTTGACGCCAAATTTTGACCCTACCATCCGAATGTCGCAGCAGAAATCGAGACTCATCAGACCAGGCAACGTTTTTCCAATCTTCAATTGTCCAATTTCGATGAGCTTGTGCAAATTGTAGCCTCAGTTTCCTGTTTTTAGCTGAAAGGAGTGGTACCCGGTGTGGTCTTCTGCTGCTGTAGCCCATCTGCCTCAAAGTTGGACGTACTGTGCGTTCAGAGATGCTCTTCTGGCTACCTTGGTTGTAACGGGTGGCTATTTGAGTCACTGTTGCCTTTCTATCAGCTCGAACCAGTCTGGCCATTCTCCTCAGACCTCTGGCATCAACAACGCATTTCCGCCCACAGAACTGCCGCTCACTGGATGTTTTTTCTTTTTCGGACCATTCTCTGTAAACCCTAGAGATGGTTGTGCGTGAAAATCCCAGTAGATCAGCAGTTTGTGAAATACTCAGACCAGCCCTTCTGGCACCAACAACCATGCCACGTTCAAAGGCACTCAAATCACCTTTCTTCCCCATACTGATGCTCGGTTTGAACTGCAGGAGATTGTCTTGACCATGTCTACATGCCTAAATGCACTGAGTTGCCGCCATGTGATTGGCTGATTAGAAATTAAGTGTTAACGAGCAGTTGGACAAGTGTACCTAATAAAGTGGCCGGTGAGTGTACAGTATTTTTAATTTATTTGATCATATTTTGCTTTCTATAGCACTTTGTATGATAAACCAAAGAAGACAGAGTGATCGATTCCAGGATCCTCATTATAGATTACCTGCAAATTTCGCTTGCTTTGGTCCTGGTTTCTCTAGCAAGATAGTAGGGATCAGTGCAATGAAAAAAAAGCGTTGTTCGTCAGGAGCTAAACTGAGCTGTGGGAAACTGTAGATACAATAGCGTACTAGTGGAACCAGGAATATCAAGAGAATACTAGAACTTGATACCAGAGTCAAATCCATGTCATTGAAAGTAAACTATAGGCTAGAGTTCTGTTCACACTTCTGTTTTCACAGGAGCCATGATATATTTGATGGATTCATTATGATCTTTTTTACATATACACTGTCTACCAATAAGTATTTGGACGTCCATGCAAATGAAGATATCTGCGGTCTTGATGTACGTCACGCCTTCTGCCATTAAATAGGAAACAGCATTGGCATTAGTCACATGCAAGATGCCATGAAGTGCAGAGTTGTCCGATTTCGAGAAAGGGGTACTTGTGTGGTACAACAGAAATGGTCGATCCTTAAGGGACATAGCAAACGAACTGAATTACCCAAAATTGACAGTGGCCTATGGGATTACGAAGTGGAAGGTGAACGGTGATTGTCGGAATGTGCCCCCCGAAAACTGGGAGGTAGAGACCGACGAGTGCTGGCCAGAGAAACCGAAGCCAACCGATGGCTCACATACACCAGGAGTTTCACCAGGCTTCCAGGAGTATTGTGTCGATCAATACCATCCGTAAGGAAGCATCTGCTGGGTTCTATCAACTATTGGATAGGAATAAATGTTGTTTTTCTAATCTACCACAGGAGTCCAAATACTTATTGGTAGACAGTGTATTATTGAAATAGGCCCATCAGGTATCTGTTCTTTTTTTTACTGAATCCATTGTAATATTTCTGCCATCAATATTCAATGTAAAGTTCATATAAAAGAAGTAATGGAAATGTGAACAGACCTTTAGATTTATAACAACTAGTGATGTATTCCAGAGATTTTTTCTCTTTTGATTTTCATTGTGGCTTAACTTCATCTCTCACATTTGAAAACTGCTTATGGCTTATGAAGGTTGCCCATCTCTGGAGTAGAATGACAGAGAGTGGATTTTTGGGTCCACAAAAGAGTAGGAAAATAGAATCTAATCAGTAGCCAACCCCAATTAGTATTTGTAGGGAAAACTATTTTAAAAGGTACAAATTTAAAGGGGTTGTTCTTTGGACATCCCATGGCGTGGCTTGGAGTAGAGCTACATAAAAAAGGCATTCACCGTAAGCCACAAGACTCACATGAATACTAAGACCAATCAGTGGCCTCAGTCGTTACTGGTAAGGAACTAGTGATGTGAGTGATATCACCGGCCTCTCTCCAGCAACCACTGATTGGTCTCAGCAGTGACATGACCCTCATAGCTTCCAATTCTGCGAGCCCCAGCACATAAAGGATAGGGGGCTGGAAGTGGACAGTGGCAAGCCAGGAACAGATGAGTATTCCTTAATACCCACTCCAGCTGCTCAAAAGGTTGCTCCAAATCGTGGACACCCCCTTTAAACTGGGAACATTTTCTGAGGGTCAGTTCACTACAAATAACAATTTGAATATCTAGGAGGTAAAAGATCTGTTGAAAGCAAACCTCCAATAGAAAGAAGAAGAGACTGCTGGAAAATGCACTCAAATAATTGCTGCTGCACTATTAACACTGCTAGGCTTGTAGATAAGAGACTACCAGTGCACAGAATGAGGCAATAAATCAGTTAACTAGCTGGAAGCAGCCTCTCACTCCTCTCCTCCCTGCTCCACAGAACTTTGTGCGTGAAGACAGAGACAAATCTTATGTGAAAAAAACAGATTGAGGATAAGGAGGAGGAAACAGTTCAGTTTAAAGTGAAGAAGGAAACAAATCTCCTTAATAAGATACTTTTACTATTACACATTTTCTTATATTCACATACACTATTAATTTATAAAAAGCTGTTTAAAACTGGAAGTACGTTTTAACTTTACTTAATTTTTAGTTAATTTTTATGTAGGTTCACAATGATGTGCTAATTCATTTTACATTATTCTTTATAACCACTAGTACCACCCACTTTAACTCTTTGGATTGTCAAGTGGATTGTCCTTGACTGCTGTACCAGCCTAGGACCGCCCGCCTGACAGTAAATAACCTATTTATCATATTGGGTGCTGGAAATAACAGCACTGATTGCTCAGGAATGGTGGGGGCTAGAGAAAAAGTCCAACTGTGCTGGAATTAGTGGAGGAGTATTTAATGAAGGATGCAAATAACGGGGAGGTGGTGAAAGGTCCTCTTTTAAAAGAGTTGGAACATTTTTTATTTCTTATTTAACTAATAGATCCAAGTCCCTAGTCTCTTCACATAACCATTGTTATATTATAAAATTAAAGTGGCTGCAGATAACAGTAAGGGGAAATTACTCAAGATAGATTTACATAGTTACCATTTAAAGGGGCTTTCCAAAAGTTTGATATTGATGTCCTGTCCTTACAATAAGTCATGAATTGGTGTAACTTTTTGGATGATGCTTGCAGCTGCTTTTATGTGTTCAGTACCAAGTATATACAATTGGTCAACTAATTTCCATTTTATTTAATGAATATTTTTGCTCTTGAAGAAATAATTTCCCACACTTCTGAGTAATATGTGACCTCTCCTATAGTGTGTATAATATATATATATATATATATTATATATATATATAGTGATTATTTTTCCAGAAGCTGTCTGTCTGCTTTAAGACCCCGTAACAATGTTGTGAATTTTGAAATACCCTTGGTGGCCTGATTTGGATGTGAAAACACAGAAGAGTGTGTATTCTCAGCAGGAGGCCGGCTTTGTATAGGAGACCTCCTGGGATCAGTCCGCCAAACCATCACAGCCCACCGCAAAAGACACAGCTCCTATTTAGAAACAAACTCCAATTTTTTTCCCCTCTCTCTCTCTCTCTCCCTCCTCTAATTAAGGCAGCCAATCTAATTATATGGAGTTATATCAAATATTTCTCAAAAATACATCCCATTGCAGCCTGTTGGACTGATCAAAGATTTGGAAGCTTGTGATTAGATATGATGTCCCTGTTAGGGTCTGACACAGATTTCTTCTCACTTGGGTGCATCTGCCTCTGAGTGCCGAGCAAATTCACCCTCACTCATTTCCTCTGTTGCCTGTATAAAGCAAAAAACATAATTACCAAACTTAAGAAAACATCCCTGTAATTAGCAAGGCAACTCTAAGCACAAGAAATGGAAATTAGTCACAGTATAATAAATTAGCTTGTGCATATATTACATGCAATGAACACCCTCGGGGCCTTATAGTTGTTGTGTTTGGCTTGCAACCTCATGTATCTCAATAAACCATTCATCCCTATATGATTATCTTGCTGTTAAGAGTGGATTTCCTGTTGTTAAAGCTAAAATATCTTTTTTTTTTGGTGTGCCCGTAATCCTTATACAAATGCGTTGTGCACGTCTCTTCTTCCTATGTTTGCGGAATTTAATATTTCGCCATGATAAATTGGCGTAAGGGAATTGTGTCGAGTTTTAGTTGCCGTTTGTGCTGTTTTTTGGTCTTTGTGTGTGTTTTGTTCAGTGTGTGTTTAAAGAAGAAGGATAGGAAGGAGACCAAAGAGGTGGGAAAGAAGAAGACTGACATGCTATAAAAGACATCAAGAGTGCAATGATGTTCGGTGATTGACAGGCATTAATCCAGTACTCGTGATTCTTGAGGATTTGTGTTACTTTTGCAAAGCTCTTGTTGACTCTAATTAGGAGTGGCGACAAAGAACGGGCTTTATAGCCTATTTGGGATCTAGTTTTTTAATGAAACAAAGGACGTAAACAGCGACACATACACACACATACACCAACACACAGGAAATTGGGCCCAGAACGTGGTCTAGGTGGAATTTGCATCAAAATAATACAGCGGGGCTTCGGAAAAATCACAATCACATCACTCGGGGGGAAGGCACAGAATACAAATTAAAGAGATAATGTAAATTTTTTTGCCATTAAGCTTCAATGACCATTTGAAATGGTGCAAGGCACAAAGGTTTGCGACGAGCATCATCCAGTTTGATTATTCATACTTGTGTTTCTGCTTGAATTAAAGCAGGAGTGCTACAGCCTGTTAAAGCACAATATTTGAATTGGTAGTGAACTCTCACCTTACTTGCATCCATTTACTTTTCAATTGAATACCAGATAAGTTAGTGCATTTTATAATCGGCCTGTCTTCCAGTGAGAGCTGTCATTACATACCAATTTCTTTTAGAAGTGCTTCCTAAGGAACATTAAATACTTACAAATAAGGATCTGTCCATCAGCAGCTGCAGTCTTCTGCTGCCTTCTCTACCAGTGATTTGAGACAGAAGAGCATTTCAGATTGTTTCTCTCTGATTTGGTCTCTCATCTTCTCTCCCATTTCCTTCAACAATTATCCTGTACAAGTCTGTGCACAGGCTGCTTACCATTCTAGGGAGGGGATCGTCTTCTGGGGGGGATCAAAAACCACATATTGGGCTTCTACCTGCTAAATGAATTCCTGATATGGGGTGAACGGGAGATGTTAGATAAGAGGATGACTTTTGGGTGCGCCTCTCAGGTGATCCTTTAAGTGTTACTGAGAATACAGGGTTTTTTTTAATTTGGTTACAGACTACACAAAAGGAACGACCTCAGATGTTTGGTCCAAAATGATCAATTTCTTTGAGTATTTTTAGATACAAGTATTTAATTTTTTTTAGATTTTTTTTTTAAACCAATTTCATTTTATTTTATTTTTCTGTTCTGTACTTGGAGTCATATTGGCCAAAAAAAATAAAAATGACATTTGAAATATAGTAGATCATAAAAAATATATAATGTATGTATTTTTAAAAAAATTATTGTTAAGATTAAAAAAAAATAAAAAAAATTCTTATGTAGTAGTAAAAAATATATGTATCAATCATTCCACTTTTGTATCTATTTGACTGTCAACTATCTGTCTATCCAAAAAATACCAAATAATCTGACTCGGCTGGTGTGTGCATATCCTAAATATCCGGCATATGAACCGTGGTAAGAAAGGTTCTGTAGTCTTAGGCCCGAAACCTTGTAATGGAATAAATCTTCACTCATTTTATTCACATTTTTGGAGTGCTGTCCATTTTTTGCATTATCTATCTATCTATCTATCTATCTATCTATCTATCTATCTATTAGCTATATATCTACTTACTATCTAACCACCTAATTTATCATCTATCTATTTATCTGTCTATTATCTATATATCTACTTACTAGTTAACCACCTACTCTATCTGTCTATCTATCTATCTATCTATCTATCCATCCATCATCTTTCTATTCATCTATCTATCTATTTATCTATCCATCCGTCCATCCATCCATCCATCCATCCATTATCTATCTATCTATCTATCTATCTATCTATCTATCTATCTATCATTCTATCTATCTATCTATCTATCTATCTATCTATCTATCTATCTATCTATCCATCCGTCTATCTATCTATCTATCTATCTATCTATCTATCTATCCATCCATATTTGTAAAATGTGACACATAAAAGGAAATTGCTCTCTTGGACATATACATTTTAGAGGTAGCACATGTATTACATGAATAGAAATAATGAAATCTAGAAATCCTAGACACCAGAACCTTTGATTCTCTTCCCAACCGTCTCACTCCATATGTTCTTGCCCCAGGTTCTCGCCCCCCTACCATTTCTACTAAAAGAAGCACTTACATCCAGACAACTTCATCTTATATGCAATAAGTATAAGACAATATTTAAGCCCTAAATGAGGAGGCAGAGCAGATTTCTCCCGGCGTTCAGAGATCCTTCCACTTGGGTAACCACAGTGAGAATTCCGGTGACAGGACCTGTGTAGTAATAGTTGGGAACTTTGCAACAATACAGAGCCAGCTGAGCTGATTATTTATCATATGCTTCATGCAAAATTGGGAATCACCAAAGCAGAAAATGCTACTGGCCTTTTAAAGTGATTCGTATCAAGCGGCTCTGAAGCCTCCAACCAGTTATTTGGGGTAATCTTTGGTGGTCTGATGCAATCAATTTTCATAAGCGACAGTTTTGCTCTGCAAGTCAAATGCTCCACTCAGAAGAGATGAAAACATCATTCTCAAGGAGCTTTTGATGCCACATGAGGAAACAAAATTACTATTTTTTTTTTTCAATCAAGGCTACAAATGACATTTACCATCAGTATTTTATCAACAGTCTCACAGTCGAATATTCCTTTTGGTGAATAGATAGATATTTTATCGTCATATTTTATATTGAAGAGTGACTTAACACTTAATTAGTGATATAACAGAATAAAGTAGCTAATATAAGTATGATAACAAATAATAAATATATACATAAATATATGTATATGATTATAAAATTTATAAATATAAATATATATATATATATATATATATATATATATACACACTTGGGAGTGACTTGGTTGGGGTATGGAGACAAATAATATATGCAATGGCATATAAGGCAATGGTATATAAGCAATGGCAATGGTATATAATCAATGGCAATGGCATATAAGCAAGTTCCAGTCTGCAGATAAACCAGAGTTAATCCAACTTTCTGCAATGGGATAAACTGCAGCAACATCATTCCTTATCATAAAAGCCATCAAAAGTCAATGAAAATCCATTGACCATGTTTTTCCATTGTCTTGTATGATAAGATATCATGCTGCACCAGTTTATCCTACTGTTGAAAGTCAGTTCAGCTGTACAGTATCTGAACACGATATATTGTCAACTGGCACCTAAATATTGGCCCATGAAAAGGGACCCTTAAAATTTGCCAGAAGTAGGTATAGCCAAAGCTATTTAAGCAATACATTTTTCTTGGCCATATGGCACTATGAATGAGCAGTGTATTGTATTGTAATAAACACTGTTTATTTGGACACTGGATGGCACTGTCTTGACACTATATTTTCTATGTATCTTGGATTTTATCGATACATACATATATATATATATATATATATATATATATATATATATATATATTAATTTATTTATTTTTCTGCATATTTTTTCTGATAATAATTGATGACAATTTCTTTAAAATAAGTAATAAAATGAATAATCGTGTAGAAACGACAGACTATTAACCCAAGTGTAATTCTTAAAATTTATCTAAATCCTCAAATCAGTTGAGCAGTTGTCAGAAATTGACTGGCTAAACAATAACGTATCCTGTGTGATCATTGGATAATAGATAAACAGCGTCCTATACCAATAATGAGCAGTGTCTATGTAGTGACGCTGAGTATAAAGCCGTTTGACATTTGCTGTATGTAGTTAGCAGATGTCTGATAGAGTTGTGCCGTGGTGTAAGTGACAGTGATGGAGCAGAAAGATTACAGGCGTATTGATTACTATAACCTGGCCACTAATAGGCCTGTTCCTTCCCATTAGAGAGCACAGCAGATGATTTGCTCTATTACAGGGGGACTGGGAATATCGATCAATAAAGGACAGAGTTACTGAGAGATGATTGGAACTAAATAAACATAAGTATAACATGATTATAAGGTATATCAAGTATCACATCCTGAAACGATCACCCTGACTTACACCATGATACGGGTAATATGCTGACATTTACCTTACCTTTAATATAGATAGAATAGGGACTTGCTGGTTTAAGTATAGGTGGTGTAACATATTTTTCTCCTGCCATAGTATGGCTACTGCCTGGTGAGGACAATGGCTTGTTAAATATGACTTGTCTGCATTAAAAGTTCAGTAGAATTCTTAGTTTGTTAAAAATAAAAAAATCTAAATCAAAAAGTGCTCAAAGACTTACAGTATATCTTTATTGGTTAATGTTCCATACAGTATACATATATAACCAGTGGCGTAACTAGGAATTGCGGGGCCCCGAGGCGAACTTTTGACATGGGCCCCGCTCCCCTACCGACACCGAAGACCTCGACCGACCCCCTCCTACGCATTCCTGCGCGCTCTATTATGCCCCATAGTGACCCCTACACACAGTATTATCCCCCATAGTGGCCCCTGCACACAGAATTATGTACCTTAGTGACCCCTGCACACAGTATTATCCCCCATAGTGGCCCCTGCACACAGTATTATCCCCCATAGTGGCCCCACCACACAGTATTATCCCCCATAGTGGCCCCTGCACACAGAATTATGTACCTTAGTGACCCCTGCACACAGTATTATCACCCATAGTGGCCCCTGCACACAGTATTATCCCCCATAGTGGCTCCTGAACACAGTATTATCCCCCATAGTGGCCCCTGCACACAGTATTATCACCCATAGTGGCCCCTGCACACAGTATTATCCCCCACAGTGGCCCCTGCACACAGTATTATCACCCATAGTGGCCCCTGCACACAGTATTATAGCCCATAGTGGCTCCTGCACACAGTATTATCCCCCATAGTGGCCCCTGCACACAGGATTATCACCCATAGTGGCCCCTGCACACAGTATTATCTCCCATAGTGGCCCCTGCACACAGTATTATCCCCCATAGTGGCCCCCGCACACAGTATTATGCCCCATAGTGGCTCCTGCACACAGTATTATCCCCCATAGTGGCCCCTGCACACAGAATTATGTACCTTAGTGGCCCCTGCACACAGTATTATCACCCATAGTGGCCCCTGCACACAGTATTATCCCCCATAGTGGCTCCTGCACACAGTATTATCCCCCATAGTGGCCCCTGCACACAGTATTATCACCCATAGTGGCCCCTGCACACAGTATTATCCCCCACAGTGGCCCCTGCACACAGTATTATCACCCATAGTGGCCCCTGCACACAGTATTATAGCCCATAGTGGCTCCTGCACACAGTATTATCCCCCATAGTGGCCCCTGCACACAGTATTATCCCCCACAGTGGCCCCTGCATACAGTATTATCACCCATAATGGCCCCTGCACACAGTATTATAGCCCATAGTGGCTCCTGCACACAGTATTATCCCCCATAGTGGCCCCTGCACACAGGATTATCACCCATAGTGGCCCCTGCACACAGTATTATCTCCCATAGTGGCTCCTGCACACAGTATTATCCCCCATAGTGGCCCCCCCACACAGTATTATGTCCCACTGTGGACACCCATAAACAATTATTATACTCTGGGGTCTTTTCCCATGACTGGGAAATACTTATATACTTTGTCTCTTGCCTATAAAGCGCCTTCTCCTTGTAAAGATAATAATAATGAAATATTTTAGTGGTGCTGAAGTTTTGAGGGTGCAAGTGTTTTATTTGTACCCTAGTTACAATAGTGTACCCTGATTAACCCTTATATTACATGGCGACTTGGTGAGTAACAATAATTATCATGTTACAATAGAATCTGGCAAGAAGTGCATTATAATAGGAAGCAAGTAAGTAGTCAGTTCTTGACATTGAATAGCTTTCATGAAGGCCAAAACAACTGTGCAACAGCATCCAGTTTGCAATGGCTTGTACCTATCAAAAGTGGATCAAGGATGGACAACTGGTAAACTGGCTACAGTCATGGGCACCAATGCCCATTGACATGTATGAGGAGTGAAGGCTTGCCTATCTGTTCCAGTTCCACAGAAAAGCTACTATAGCACAAACTGTACAAAAAGTTATTGTTAAGTATGATGGAAAAGTTAGTATGCCAGGTCTGGATAGGGTGGGGAAGAACACACCTTTTCACCGAAACGTCAACTGGTTCTTGGAATTGGACACTACCAGTTTCTTACCTAGCAGTGCAGTTGGTTTGCCGAAGGCAGGTATTGCATCCCCTACAATAGCGGAGGTGCAATGTCTGTCATCTAATGCAGTAAAGAAGCCTGCAGCAAAGTCCCCTATATTCGAAAAGTGAGTGCCTTCTCCATCCATGTGACAGCAGATGACCTACAAGGAATCATGTGACTGGGAAGTTGCTCCGTGGCTCAAACGTGTGCATGGTTTCATTGTTGCTAAGCTAGTTTTCTTACTTTGCTGTCATCACTTATCATCAGTTGTCATTTGAGCATTGCACATTGTGGTTGTTAAACAGCTTGCTTCCAGCAATAAATCTATCTCATGAACCTGAAGAAGGAGATCTGAAACAGGGGCGTATTATAGCTGAGCTTTTTCTATTAGACAGTGTCCATGTAGAGGGGTTAGGAGGACCAACCTCTCTGTTTAGTAACTCATAGGTGGGTGGTTGTTGTGTTTAAATTTATACTGTCTTTATATCAATTAATAGGTGCTGATTCTGGCACAGCTGGATTTTTTCTCTAGCCCCCACCGTTCCTGAGTAATCAATGCTGTTAGTGTTGATGCCTGATATCCTATTTAGGCTCCGTACTGTCAGGAGGGCGGTGTCAGGCAGGAGCAGACAAGGGGGTGTGATTCTGAGCTCTGACACTGGCTGTCTCTATTTGGGGCTCTAAATCACGTCCCTCTATGACACTGCCCTTCTGACATCACTAGCTGAAATAGCACATCAAAACTAACTACAATAATTTCTCAGGAATGGTGGGGGCTAGAGAATAAATTCTAACTGTGCTGGAGTCAGTAGTGTGGAGCCTATTAACAGATGATAAGAACTTAAATTAGTGGGTTCCATCTCCCATAGACTTTCTGATGTTTGGACAGCAAGAATTTGCAATGCTATTCTAAAGAAATCCTGGAGGAAATCTGATGTTAAATGTAGGTTTTTATTCAGCCGCTGCTCTTTATTCAGCTACAGGTCTCCTGTCTGGTCATGTGATCAGCAGACAGACCTGTGGATTTACACACCAGATGAAAGTTACTTTTTGTAGGTAAGTCTATGAAGAGCCTACATGTTATACTCTTGTATAGTCTTACACAGAAACCAGGGACTTCCGATTGGTGTGTATATCAGCAGGTCAATCTGCCCATCATATGACCGGCTGGTGAACTCCTGGAGCTGAATAAAGCAAACTTTACACCTTGTTACCTTTTCAAAAATATATATTGCATAGCTGTCAGGTGTCAACATACAAATGTGAACAAAGCCATAATGCAATATTAATGAGATGTTTGTAGAAATCTATTTAGGTGGAGTAGACAAGCCACAGATAACATTGGTCCAATAAATGGAATATCAGAAGAATACCAGAAAAAATAAATAAATAAATAAATAAATAAAAACAACTGATGGCAAAGCCTTGTTAAAAGTAGGTTTTCTCTAGTATGTTGTGATGGTTTTAAAATTGTCCATGTATGAGCCAACAATGAAGGATGGCATGGTTTATATAGCAGAAAATCCTAACTCTTCAGACACCTGCTTACCTCTGGAGAATCGCACATTACTGACCTCTGGTAAAGGCTGAGCTGATCCTTCCTGATAAGTGGAACTAATCTGTCAGTCTTCAGTGTCGGCCTCTATTGACTTGCACTAGGACATGGATGGCTTGTTCTGTGCTTAAGACCTAAAGACAGTGTGATTCATGAACGATATACGTGCTCAGTGCAATGTTTCTTGCCTATCATTCATTAACAATGTTGTAATGTTGTATATACTGGTTATCAGCAGAGTAGACAGCAAACCAGCCATATATTATACTAACCACTTGCACTGTACTGGTTTTTATTAATATTTTTTTATTCCTTCAGACTCTTCAATGCTTATGTGTGATCCTTTACATCTTGGAAAACATGAACATTAAATAAGGGTTAGCTTGATTTTTTTAAATAAATAAATAAATAAATATATATATATATATATATATATATATATATATATATATATACAGTCCTATGAAAAAGTTTGGGCACCCCTATTAATCTTAATCATTTTTAGTTCTAAATATTTTGGTGTTTGCAACAGCCATTTCAGTTTGATATATCTAATAACTGATGGACACAGTAATATTTCAGGATTGAAATGAGGTTTATTGTACTAACAGAAAATGTGCAATATGCATCAAACCAAAATTTGACCGGTGCAAAAGTATGGGCACCTCAACAGAAAAGTGACATTAATATTTAGTAGATCCTCCTTTTGCAAAGATAACAGCCTCTAGTCGCTTCCTGTAGCTTTTAATCAGTTCCTGGATCCTGGATGAAGGGATTTTGGACCATTCCTCTTTACAAAACAATTCAAGTTCAGTTAAGTTCGATGTTCGCCGAGCATGGACAGCCCGCTTCCAATCATCCCACAGATGTTCAATGATATTCAGGTCTGGGGACTGGGATGGCCATTCCAGAACATTGTAATTGTTTCTCTGCATGAATGCCTGAGTCGATTTGGAGCGGTGTTTTGGATCATTGTCTTGCTGAAATATCCATCCCCGGCGTAACTTCAACTTCGTCACTGATTCTTGAACATTATTCTCAAGAATCTGCTGATACTGAGTGGAATCCATGCGACCCTCAACTTTAACAAGATTCCTGGTGCCGGCATTGGCCACACAGCCCCAAAGCTTGAAGGAACCTCCACCAAATTTTACAGTGGGTAGCAAGTGTTTTTCTTGGAATGCTGTTTTTTTTGGACACCATGCATAACGCCTTTTTGTATGACCAAACAACTCAATCTTTGTTTCATCAGTCCACAGGACCTTCTTCCAAAATGAAGCTGGCTTGTCCAAATGTGCATTTGCATACCTCAGGTGACTCTGTTTGTGGCGTGCTTGCAGAAACGGCTTCTTTCTCATCACTCTCTAATACAGCTTCTGATTGTGCAAAGTGCGCTCTATTGTTGACTGATGCACAGTGACACCATCTGCAGCAAGATGATGCTGCAGCTCTTTGGAGGTGGTCTGTGGGTTGTCCTTGACTGTTCTCACCATTCTTCTTCTCTGCCTTTCTGATATTTTTCTTGGCCTGCCACTTCTGGGCTTAACAAGAACTGTCCCTGTGGTCTTCCATTTCCTTACTATGTTCCTCACAGTGGAAACTGACAGATTAAATCTCTGAGACAACTTTTTGTATCCTTCCCCTGAACAACTATGTTGAACAATCTTTGTTTTCAGATCATTTGAGAGTTGTTTTGAGTAGCCCATGATGCCACTCTTCAGAGGAGATTCAAATAGGAGAACAACTCATGATTTTCTCATGATTGGATACACCTGGTTATGAAGTTCAAAGCTCAGTGAGGTTACAAAACCAATTTTGTGCTTCAGTAAGTCAGTAAAAAGTAGTTAGGAGTATTCAAATCAATAAAATGATAAGGGTGCCCATACTTTTGCACTGGTCAAATTTTGGTTTAATGCATATTGCACATTTTCTGTTAGTACAATAAACCTCAAATCAATCCTGAAATATTACTGTGTCCATCAGTTATTAGATATAGCAAACTGAAATGGCTGCTGCAAACACCAAAATTTTTAGAACTAAAAATGATTAAGATTAATAGGGGTGCCCAAACTTTTTCATAGGACTGTATATATATATATATATATATATATATATATATATATATATATATATTCCAATTTATATTTATAGATTTGAGAATGGACCTAAAAGGCTCCTTTTAAGCCGAGTTTGTTTCCAGGTTTTTGGCTGACTCCTCTATTTTTCCACAACCCATCTTCTGCTCATTTAGATAGGTGGCATATGTTAAAGGCATTCTATCATTACAATCCCTTTTTTTTTTTAACTAAATACACGTAGGAATAGCCTTAATAAAGATTATTCTTCTCTTACCTTTGTTAATCTCATTGTCACCGCCATTCCTGAGAAATATCTTCTTTCTTCCATATGTAAATGAGTTTTCAGACAGCACTGGGGGCGTTCCCCTGCTCTGAAACAGCACAGGGGGTGCCATTTACCTGTGGCCAAACGGGAGAGGCCACAGGAAAATGGCTGATGGACATGCGCAGTTGGTGCTTTTGGATGAAGACAAGAATGTGACGCAGGAGAAGAAGTGGTCCAGAGAAGAAGATGGAGGTGTTGCTGGAGAGTTTTTGAATAGCGCAGGGCACAATCTTGTGGATTCACATACCATACATTCATTCATACACTGTTTACTAGGAAAACTTTGATGTAGATCAGGTAATTGTTGGAGTAAAACTTGTTCTGTTCAGAATTGTTCAATGCTTTCTAAGTGCTTAATTCATTTAGGCATACTTATGCATAGCAACATTTCCTGACGTGTTACAACAATTCTGACTTCAGATTTGGAATCGGCATACTCAATTTAGTATAGGAAAAATGTTTTTTTTCATTGTGTGGTGTTATAGAAGATGGCAGGGTGGGACTTTGAGGATAGGTCATCAATTTTGAAAAGTTGGAAAACTCCTTTAACAGCAGAAGGTTGCTCAGAGCACCACACTGAATCTGAAGGGTTACTATCTTCCCATAGTGCACCCTGGTGCCGAATCAACCCCCTGATAATTGACTGATACATACCCACCTGTCCATAAGATGTAAGAGAAGACGTGACTTATCAGACCAGTCCATCTTTTTCCATTGCTCCACATTCCAGTTGTAGGTACTTTGAATGGTGGTCGCAGGTTAGCATGAGTTCTCTGATCAGAATGCAGCCCCGCTTATTCCCTACCCTGCATGTACAGAAGTGGCATGAAACAAAAATTGCAACTTTTGTCATTCCATATAGGCAAGAACACTGGCTTACAAGGTATAATAAATTGGCCCTTTAATGTCAATTGCACATAATGAACAGTTTTGCAGAGGTGATCCATACAATGAATAGAAAAAGTATACCTGCAAAGTAATTGTCAGCCTAATTATCTGTGTGTCTGTGCCTAGCTTAATGGGTTATAGTAATATGGGATTAATAGGATATGTTATCACTTTATGATCTGGAGAGACTCAGCTTCTGGGACTTCCATCAATAGTTGGAATGAAGGGGCCATAATGCTGATTTGGCTCCGCACCCCCTTTACCTGCACAGTGACGTCCCCCAACCACTAATTCTACAGGGTATTGCAGCAAATGGCCTCTAAGTGAATACAGTTCTTAGTTTAACCAGATGGCTAAAAAGTACTGTATATATGCACCGTGGCCCATTCTGCTTCACAGTTTAAAGGGGTCCTTCAGTTTGGACCCCCAACAATCATGTTCATCACTTAATCAAATTAAACAATGTACTAAAACCTACAATAAAGCATGTAAGGTATATAAAAATAGGTAGGTTTACAGATCAGAATAACATCTCAAAATGCTTTTGAACCAGGGTGTCTGAGGTAAATTTATAAAAAGATGCCCTGCCCCCCCCCCCCAAAAAAAAAAAGATACTTAACCCAGTTATCTTTGGTTGTGTGATGGGGCCCTTAATTAAAATTGTAGCACACTGCCCCCACTTCGCAGAACCAAAAATCCCCATATTTGGCCTCCTACACGGTATATAACATCTCTTTTTGGCCCCTAACCATCTTTTTTTTTAACCTCTCCCCACAGTATGTGACCCACTTTTTTGGTCACCCCAACAGTATATGACCTCCTGTTTTGCCCCCACAGTATAGGGAACACCCTTTTGTCGCCCCCCCCCAGTAAATGGTCTCATTTTTTATGTTCCCCCAGAATATTAGACCCCCCCTTTTTATGGTTCCCCAACAGTATATGATATGACCCTTTTTTATGCTTTCCCGCCAAGTATATGACTTGGGGTCGGCCTTCATTTTTAATCAGACACTACTAATTGTATTATTGCAATAAGTAGCGGCTGATACCTTTTACTCTCCCATACACACTCCTGTCTGGACCGAATCTGCTGCCGCCTCCAGAGTGTGCTGTAACTGACATTGAAAAACACCGGGACAGTGAACATAGTGTCCTGGCATCCTTTAGTATTGTAACATAAGTCATTATGACGCCCCCCATTGTATTCCATGAGATGCCGCCTAAGGCTATCTGTGTAAGTCGCCTCATACTACTACTGTAAAGCAAGTGAAAATTCACTGTTCGTCATCGCCTATGTGTGTTACACTGCACCTCATTGTGCTAAGAAACATCCCAAGGGTGTCTTCAAGTTTTCATTTAATTTTTGTACATAAAAAAGTGCTAAAGTATATAATAAAGTGAAGTTGCTAAATACTTGGAGGTGCAACTGTTTTCGTGTGTGTCTGCTTTCTAAAAGACTGTTACATTATTGGTACATGCCAGCGTACACTTGATATTTCTCGCATTTATCTGTGTATTGGTACCATACATGATGAGACATGGAGCATCTATGGGTCTGTGGTAGAGAAAAATAAGAACTACTCATGCTGTATGTTACATACAGGAAAAAAAAAATGCACAATAAAAAACAGGGACATTTATAATTAGTTACAATTTACTATTTTACAGAAAAAAAATGATAAAATAATGTTATTTACAGAAAAATAATTATATATGCACAAAAAATAACTTAAAATATAATTATTAAATAAATAAAAATTATAAAAATATAACATAATATAATACAAACAATATTTAAATTTTTATCATCTATATGTATATACATATATAGATAAATATGGATAAATGCAGATATATACTGTATGTACAAATAGATAGATAGATAGATAGATAGATAGATAGATGATAGATAGATAGATAGATAGATAGATATGGATAACTGTAGATATAGCCTGTATGTACGAATGTATATATATATATATATATATATATATATATATATATATATATATATATCTCCTAGATAAGCTCCAGAACAACTTGCAGATATATACTGTATGTACGAATAGATAGATAGATAGATAGATAGATAGATAGATGATAGATAGATAGATAGATAGATAGATAGATAGATATGGATAACTGTAGATATAGCCTGTATGTACGAATGTATATATATATATATATATATATATATATATATATATATATATCTCCTAGATAAGCTCCAGAACAACTTGCAGATATATACTGTATGTACGAATATATATATATATATATATATATATATATATATATATATATATATATACTAGATAAGCTCCAGGTGAGCTCTAGTACATCTTGGGTTCCCCCTAGTGGATGGTGGATAATGTCATTGCTATCTACCGAAGGATACTGTATCTACCAAAACTCACACAGTTTTTTCATATCCTAGTTTCTTACTGGGTTAAAATTTCTGAATATTTCCAAAGACAATGCAGAGCTCTGCGTTGCTTGTATGTTTATCTAATATGACATCAGTTGAAAAAAAAACTTTCCACTATTATAATAGCTTTTCTTACTATTAGTAATTTTGTACACAGCAGTGGGGTAAACTATAGGCTTTGTATAAGAATATGGACATTATTCTTCTAATGAAATATTGCACCATCCTCCTCTAGGTTTAGATTATTCAGTCGAGCAGACATATTAAATATTAAACCCATCTGACATGATATGATGTATTTATTATGTAAAATTATTCTTTGGTAATTTTATATGTTTTATAGGATAAAAGTAATAGGAGTATACACATGGAAAGGTAATGATAAGTATTCATGAAAAACATCCCTAACTGAATGAAATCAGGTAGAGGAAGGTATGGAAATGATCCAGTGTTTACAATGAGACATGTCGCTTCATACTGGAGACTGAATTGAACTGTGCAACCTTATCCAAAAGGGAGGCAATGGACTAAATTCAATTAACTGAGATGATAGGAAATAATTTACTCAGGCAATGCATCAACCAATTGGGGCTTTCATACCTTTCAAAGACGGAAATAACTTCCTCCTGTTCTAGCTATCTAATGTCACAGGAGCCCTCTTTATTCTCCGCATTACTTTCTGAACCTATCTAATGATGTCTAAATGTTTCCAGCAAGTAATTATGGGTTACATTGTGAGACTAACACCTTCATTTCCTCCTCTGGAGGTGTCGGTGGCCGAGGTGATGCCCCGACATTGTTTCACCTACATGCCATGGACAGGGGTGGGGTAGTCACATGGTCAGGAGCTAAATTGGCTTGAAATATGAGGCAAGACTTGTCTAGAAGTGAGGGGCTTCCAACTGTCAGGGACCTTTCCTATATGCAATAAATAGGTTTAATGGGGCTTCTGAGAATGTATGGGGAGCCTGTACACGTAGAACGATCTTCCAGCAGTATGGTATAGAGCAGGAAAAGGAACTCCAGCTGTTGTAAAACTACAACTCCCAGCATGCATACTTGCACTGCTGTTCTTGGAAGTGAATGGAACATGATGGGAGTTGTAGTTTCAAAGCAGCTATGGTGCAGAAGGTTGCTGACCCCTGGTATAGAAGCTGAGCAGATTAATACTTAGCTTTAAAGGAAAAGATTTGCTATAACTCGTATTAATTACTTATTAATTTAAATATCTGCTCTTTCTATGACTAGGAGTCCAGTGGGCGGTCCTACCACTGATTGATCATCCTTTCCAGTCATTCAGTGGGACCTCCTACTGGACTCCTAAGCATAGAAAGACCAGTCAATCAATAAGTTACACATATACTGGATCTTTTCCACTACTCAGCGCTGCCTTCTCTATAACATGGCAATGACAGATTGAATAGCATTTTTATGTGGACAAATATCCTTTAAAAATCTAAAAGTGTAGGGTGTGATAAAAGAAAAAAATAAATAACATATAATAGCTATTCAATCCAGTGCTGCTGCTTCAGTAGTCACCACCGGGCTTAGTTTACTTGCTTGCAGTGATGATATCACATACATCCAAATCTCCATTGTAGCCAGTCATTGGAATCAGCATTCTGGTGCCGTACATACAAGCATCCTTACTGGGACCGATGTGCGGTCACATGGATGTTCATGATGTCATCATTATAGCAAAGTAAATAAAGAGAGACTGGAGTGATAGCGCTGGAGTATTGGGAGCTTGAACAGGTGAGTAATGGTTATTTTTTTTTATTTTACTACTGTACATTCCCTGTTGTTGGACAATTTAAAAAAAAAAATATCCTGGACAACCCCTTTTCTGTGACTGGTGTCTCAAATTTTAGGGCATGGCTTTTGTAGGCAAACGTTTGGGACCTTTTTTGATTGTATACACTCTTTTGCCATTTTTTAAAGAAGTCAGCAGACTTAGCAAGAGATCGGGGCCTCCAGGATTTAGAACCTGGTATAGAATAGACCAATGTACAGAATATTGGGATGTGAAAGAGGTGTAACTCGAAAGCTCTTTAATCACTGGTGAACAGCAATTTCATTGCCTTAGGGTCCATTCCCACGTTGTAACGCGGTGTTGATTGTGACACGTAAACTCGTGCCAGAGTCAGCTCTGCAAAACAGAATCCCATAGACTTCAATGGGTTCAGTTTAGCGCGCGTAACACATTGAAATCAATGCGAGGCGTTTTAACCCATTAATTTCAATGTGCGCTAAACAGAACCCATTGAAGTCAATGAGATTCTGTTTTGCAGCGCTGATTCTGACACGAGTTTATGTGTCAGAATCAACGCCACGTTACATCGTGTGAATGCCCCCTTAATCTGTGACTTGTCTTCAACTAACTTTTGGCCTCTGGATCCAAAAATAACCGCAGTTTTTGTCTATCACATCATCTTTTTAAGCTACAGGATACCTATAATCTATGCTCAATTCTGCAGAGAGTGGTCACATTCTCATAAGGTGTAGAAAAAAAACTTGACGTGGTAGAAGAAAACTAACTACAGCACCCCAAATTAACTATATAACAGCTCAAAAATCAAACTCAACAGAAATTGTTACAAATTTTTCCCCAGTGGGGCCCCTACTTACCTTGTGCCATTTAGAATAGTGTTACATTTTACGTGGTAGAAGAACCTTTGGGTCCCCTCAGGGTCCGATGCCGGTGAGTTACTGGTACTGCTGCATCCCCTATAGCTCTGCCCCTGGCGGTCCATGTCCTTGCACTGGTCTATGGCAGTTGGGGAAGAAGAAACAAATACAGCACAATCAAAACTGCATAGTAAAAAGAGAGATACGTGCATAGTTCTGCTGGTTTGCAATGGAAAAAGTCAACAGATTAATTGGCCGCACACCCTAACAACTCAATGGGGCAATGTAGTGTGGGCTGAGTTGTATATATGGTGGATGCTGCTGTGTGCTACACCAGACACATGGTACTAACAACTTTTTTTTCTAATTCACCACATTAATATTTTATAATAATAATTTTTTTTATAATAATTTTTTCCATTTCTCAATAGATTGTATGGAAAATGAATTGATGAACTATTTTAACAGAAAAATAAAAAAGTTACGAGTCTTGGAGGGCAGGGAGGAAACAACAAAAATTAAAAAATGGAAAATTGTCAAGTTCTCAAGTAGTTAATGAAGAATACAAATATTAACTTAGATATATGTTCACATGGTAATACCACTATAAATTTATAGTACTACCGTTACTTTTCATTATCACTGAACTGCCTAGTAGTGTGCAGAGCCTTTGTAATGATGCCACCAGGGCTTGCTGGGGAATGGACTACAGTTCCCATGATTACTTTCACTTCATGCAGACATTGGCTCTACTGTATTCACAGATAAATAGAGACAACACAAATCTGCCACTGATGTCTGAACCACTCTGTGCTCCACCTAATAGACTAATAGAGAGAGGAGAAATCCAGAAAGCAGTGAAGGTAAGAGGTATGTGATGTGTGACATCTCACTCTACATATAGGAGGACAGGCAAGTACTCAACTTCACACAAGCTGAAGATAAAGTGCATAGCCAGGGACTGTCTCATTTTTTCTGGCCACAAATTGATTTTTAATACTATCCCCTCAGTATCTGATCTGTGGGGGTCTGACACCCGGACTCTGCACAGAAGCTTGTGCAGTGCACAAGGATCACATATTGGCTGAAGTGTCTTGGAACGACTGCTATGCACTGAAATATATTTTTTAAAAAAACAAAAAACTTGCAAGTCTTCAGTAGGTGATACCTTTTTTAATGGCTAACTCATAATGATGACCAAATATGATGTTTCAAAGCTTCCTCTGGCTTCTTCTTCAGATATATGTAAAAACACTTTCTGCAGGCTGCATATTTATGTATATCTGGACACAGGGATAGGATTTCAGGAGGGAGGGGGGAAGAGGCTTATTACTATATACATATCAAAACAAATAATCAATTCCCAGTTCCCAGGTTCTTTATCTTTATGGCTGTCTTAGTTCAGTGATTTGTATAGAAAGACATGAACCCAAGTGAAAGGTTCATTCCACTATCCAGAGTCTTGAATGGGTCATGCACTTGTACTCATAAATTAGTCGCTGTTTTCTTGATTTAAAATTCTCTTAGTTTTTTTTTAAATATATATTTCATAACTACTGGCTAACACAGTACAAAAACAAACATTTTGCTATGCACTGGACAGAGCTGCAACGCCGCTCCTATTATTAGCCTGTTAGGCTCCTGTACTGTCTGTCATGCAATTTATCCTCCACTGATATAACACTGCAATATTCTGCTACAGCACTGAAGCTATTTAGGCTGCATAGGTAGGGGCATAACTTGATGGAATGCAGAGGGTCCAGTCACACCAGGGCTTAGGAGCCTTATGGGCCCATAAGCACTGGCATTAGTATTGAGATTGTAGCTTCCATCTGGCCCATAAGCCAAGAAGACCCACAGATTACCCTAACCACACTAAGGTTGATTAAACTCCTCAGCACCCATAATCATTACTATCAAGAATTCGCTGTAGGGATGAGGTAGGGGGCTCTGGACATAATATTGCATCGGGGCCCTCAAGACTTTAGTTAAGCCACTGTGCATGGCCATGTGACTGTATCAGTGACTGATTAAAGGTGACCATACCCAACAGATGAATATTAGCCAAACCCAAGTTTTCAACCAGATTAAACAATTTAATGTGTATGATGATGTTCTGAATCTTCCCTTGGACATGTGTCACAAGAGAACAGAATTGAGCAGGTTGGTTTTCAATGTGGTCAATAGTTTGCTCTCAAGGAAGACATGCTACCAGTAGAAGTGTGTCAGTGACTTGTTTCCCACTTAAAGAAATTGACATTACACTTCCCAGTAGAGAATAAAATTAGATTCAGTTTCTAATTCTAAAGATCCTTAAACTGTAAAAATTGTCTCAGCAGATAACCATCAATGTACTGTTCAGAAACCGTTTCATTGACGCCATACAAATTATCTAAATATAGACATGAGTACGTTAGAGTGTGAAAGAGATCGACTCACCCAGGACAGTGGAATGGACGCTGGAGGATGCGCTTATTCATGACAAGAAGAGCACCTTGTCATAACTTAAGTGCATCTTCCGGTGACACAGGGGACACCAAGACCTGCATGGAGAAGGCTGGTTTTGCTAATTCCTTCCTACTATATCCTGTGGGGACATGAAACAGTAAAATATCCTCACCATCTCCCAATCCCTTTGTGAAGTGTTTTGCAACTTGACTTTAGGTTCTGTCAAGGTGTCCTATGTTTTGACTGGAAAAATAGTACTGCAAGAAGTGTGACAGAATCTGCACCAGAACCTATGATTCAGATGTGAAGAGAGCCTAAGGCAATTTCAGGCTCCATTACAGACTAATCTGTAGACGTCTTCTGTTGTATTCCTTTAAGAAAAAGACAAAATATAAATTACCAGGAGTCTTCCAAGTGATCACAAGTCTACCTGGATGTCGGTGACGAGACAATCTATAACTGATGGGAAATATGTGAGGTATAACGTCATAGTATATGACATTGTATACGTATGTCATAGTATATCAAACCTCTTTGAGAAGACCACCCCCTTAACCAGTCACTTTTCCTGTGACAAATTTTGAGTTTCCCATACTAACCATCTTCTTTGAGAAGATCACCTCTCTAGAAGACCACTTTTTAATGCAATTTTGGGTAGTTATCTCAAAGAGGTTTCACTATATTTGGTCTTTAGTTCGTACGTCGTAGTCCAGATTGTGCCCTTCTATACACATTACTTCTGTAAATGCGTGTCATAATTATTGACTGGAAATACTACACCATTGACCTGGATTTTTGGCACGGAATAATGATGTTCCTAATCATATATTTTCACTTGAATCTACTTCGGCCCATCAGCCAGCTGGGGGCATGATCACACAAAGCAAGCCGTATTAAGCTCTAGGATTCTGCATCCCGCAGCTTCAATGGAGACTGGGCTTCTCCTCAAGACTTCTGCCTATTCACATTACCTCTTATATAAAACTGACTGTATACAGTTAATGTCATATTTTTATATTCAGCACAATCTTGGTTTGGCTAGATAGATGTAACTACAGATTGCTTCCAGCGGTGAGGAGATAAATCGAGGTGTTTACCGGTGAGGTGTGAACTGTAAAAATCCATAATTCTGCACATTTTAGAAAGGAGATATTCCTCTACCCCGGAAACATTTCTTAGTATGATACCAGTCATGAAATACACATGATAAAGCTATCGTGCATTCAATATGAATTATTTGACTGCTTCTTGTACTATTAAGCTATTGAATTAAGGAGCGGTATTACCCCCAGGACTACAATACATGTATTTACCAATCTAGATGTTTAGTCTGGGAGTTCACACAGTTTTCAATATGAATACTGACTAAGTGTAACAAAGTTTGAGAATACTATAAGGGTGATACAACAAAACTCATAGCAGAGTTCACATAAAACAGCAAGCAACGCAAATAAGATTCTTAAACTGCAAATGGCTTGGAGCCGGAAATATCATTGGCGAGGGCTGTAGCTATAAGGGGTCACTACTACGGGTTCCATTACAAATTTTGCATTGAGGCCCAAAAGCTTCAAGTCATGTCTCAAAGACAAACCAAAGACACTGAAGTGGAAGGACTGGACATGGCACAGTGGACCTCAAATGGAACAGATGGAGATCTGGACCAGCAACTATGCACAGGTCCTATACCCAAAACCCTAAGGGGCCGTTCACATGGAGTAACGCGCCGTGCATTGTGCCCCAAATACACGTGTAAAAATACACGTGTAAAATCCAGTAAGCCATTGCGTTCAATGGCTTTTTATTTTTCATATAACATGCGTAATTTTGCGCTCGTAATGACAAGAATAGTGTGCAGGAACAGCCAGGGTTGGAACCATTAGATTCCAAAAAGAGCATCCAGGAGAAGGTGAGGAGGGGTCACAGAAGAATCGAGAACTTAGTGCAGACAGATTGCAGGCAGGACAAAGCAGGTCACAGCATATAGATACAGCATCAAGTGCAGGTTTTAGGGTACATTACATACTGACAGGACACCGGTTCAGGTTTCAGAGTACACCTTAGGCTTAATGGTTCAAAAGATACAGGCAAGTTTTTTACTTTTTTCATCTTTTTTTCCTTGTTTCTTTTGTGCTCTCTTTTTATTTTATTGCTAAATATTATAGAGTAATTTGTTAAGGAGCGTTCACACTACCGTCAGTGTCCGACAGCTAGTGTCCGCTGCTAATGTCCATTCAAAATCTTGCACGGACATTAGCAGCGGACACTAGCTGTGTCCGTGATATTTTTCATTCATTTAAATGGAGATAAGGTGCGTTGTTTTACAGTCCGTGTCTGTCCTTAAGTGTCCGTTCCTAAAGATGTCCGACTTTTCAAGCGGACAGAAAAAACCTACATGTCGGGTTTTTCTGTCCGCTTGAAAAGTTGGACATCTTTAGGAACAGACAATTAAGGACAGGCACGGAGTGTAAAACTACGCACACGATCTCCATTTAAAGGGATTCTACCATTAAAAATAATTTTCTGTGGATAACACGTCGGAATAGCCTTTAGAAAGGCTATTCGTCTCCTACCTTTAGATGGGATCTCCGCCGTGCCGTTCCTTAGTAATACCGATTTTTACCGGTATGTAAATTAGTTCTTAGAACAGGATCCTGTGCCGCCTCTATCTTCTGCTGGATCCTCTCCTTCTTTCTTCGTCTTTCTTCAGCGGCTTCACCTCTGTCGGCTCTGACACTAGTAGAGCCGACTGCGCATGCGCGGCCATAGTTCCAAGGCCCCAATTGCGCGCATGCGCAGTCAGCTCTACTAGTGGATCAGTGGCAGAGCCAACTGCGCAGGCGTCAGAAGAAAGATGAAGAAAGAAGGGGAGGATCCAGCAGAAGATAGAGGCAGCGCAGGATCCTGTTCTTGGGCAGCGGTGGGGACGCCCTCATCGCATTTTCAGCTAATTTACATACCGGTGAAAACCGGTATTACTAAGGAACGGCGCGGCGGAGATCCCATCTAAAGGTAAGAGACGAATAGCCTTTCTAAAGGCTATTCGACGTGTCAACCACAGAAAAAACATTTTTAATGGTAGAATCCCTTTAAATGAATGAAAAATGTCACGGACACAGCTAGTGCCCGCTGCTAATGTCCGTGCAAGATTTTGAACGGACATTAGCAGCGGACACTACCTGTCGGACACTGACGGTAGTGTGAACGCCCCCCTACAATGCTTAACCCTGCAGGTAGAATGTATTGTCTATATTGTAGATTTATATATCATGTATATATTTTCTTTCTATATAAATGTAAAAAATAGGATACCAGCAGGTTTCAAGTTAAGGATACAAGCACTGGTTTCAGGGTTCACATCGAACTTCGGGGTTCACAAGACACAGGTAGGTTCTAGGCTCAGCATACAGACACAGATTCCAAGGGTCACTCAGATTTGGGGTTCACAGGATACAGGTAGGTTTCAGGTTCAGAATACATGCACAAGTTTTAGGGATTATAAGATAAGAGGCAATCACTTCATTGTGTTAGGTAGTTTATGGGTTTCAACAGTCACTTCTCCCTCAGGGGCTGCTGAGGACACACTCAACTCTCCCTAAATAACAGATCTATGGTGACTTAGAGTCTCCCCCCACAGCCCAGTGCACTGTGACAGGACTGCACCAAGCCATCTAATACAGAGTGGTAGCCAGCCAGTGGGATAAACCATGAGGATCACACATAAAGGAAGCTGAAAAACATACAAAATGGGGTAAATGACATAAAATAACATATTTACAGCCAATGGCACAGAAACACAATTAAATAAAATAAAGACAGTATATGTAGAGTCTACTGGAATGCTGCACAGTCCCTCGTGATTGTTTGTCCCCTGTCATGAAATCTGCTCTCAAGGCAGACACACGAGTATCACTCCCATGAATCAGCAGGTATCCATCCTCTTCTTACAGATGGCACTGCCACCTGTACCCATGGACTAGCCCTCATACTACTGCTTCCCAGGGACATTATGGAGCTAACTTACCTGGTTGGACTCTGTGTGCTAACTCCCTGGAAATGCCTTTTATGTGGCACACATTTATCCCAACATTACCGAATAACACATCTCAGCCAGTAAAGAATCATACCCCAAGACGTCCGTCTAAGACTCCTACTGATTCACAACTCCTTGGTGCAACCAATGTTCTGCCGTGACACAAGGTGCCTGCAAGAAAGCAAAACACAACATCAGCGAGAGTCACAGAACAATTGGGAAAGCAATAGCAAAACATTAAATGACAGAATATACACTATTCCTTGTGAGATAGCAACTTATCATGGGAAGGAACTCTGCATATGGCCATCACATGTCCTTCCATTTTGTTATTTAAAAAAAAAAAAAAATAGGCCGTTACCTACTGGAGTAACCCCAACAGGTAAATGCTCCTATTTCCCCACTCCTGTCCAAAGTTGCCTCTGCTTCCCCTTCAGCCCTCCAAAGGGCCCTGTACATCCCATATCACATTGCTGACATTGAACAGCACAGGAGGGCTGAAGGGGTTGTGGAGGCAGCTGTGGACAGGAGCGGATCAGTAAGTAAGAGTACATGCAGGCTGAACCATGAGGTTCGCCTGGCAATTTCATTTGGACCAAATACATCTGAACCAAAACTGCTATCATTATACACAAGGGTTGAATCATTATAATTTGGGTTCTGAAAAGTCCCCTGAGTATAATAACAGTTTATGGGTGGAAAACCCCAAATATGTTTGCAATATTTGCAACTAAAACCATAGGCGCCTCTATGGGACATTATACTGTGTGGAGGGGCCACTATGAGACATTATTCTGTGTGGATGGGCTGCTATGGGACATTTTACTGTGGGGCGCGCACAATATGGAACATTATAGGTTGAGGAGAGGCCTCTATAGGACCTTATACTGTCTGGAGGCCAATTTGGACATTATAATTGGTGAAGGAGCCACTGTGGAACATTATAGTGTGTGTAAATTAAGCATTATATCTGCATGGGGCCAGAAAATGGGCCCTTTATCTTGTGGAGGTGGGTGGCCCAAGTCAAAAGCTGTGGGTCCCAAACTTTGCTAGTTACAGCCTTGTTCATGAACATCCCTTGAAGGTGGCAAGTGATAAATATACAGTACATCGGAAAACCATATGTAGATGTCTCATACATAAAGATAAAGGTTCCTTTCAAACTTTTGGTTATTCATTTTTGGTTATTGATTATTGCAATAGTAATAATGAATAATATCTAGAGTAAATTGGCGAGGGCCCCGCTATACCCAAAGACATTTAACATCTGAATCTTTTTACTTCTTTATTATTGGTAATGCAAGCATGGTAATATCATCTATATTGGCTCAGCAGCTGACAAATGTTTATTATTGGCATCCGATATGCTATCAGAAGAGTTGTCAGTTTCACTGTTGGCTATGAAAGGCGTTCGCAGCCTATTCTATGCTAAAGCTTTTGAGCTATATCAGCAGGCTCTGGGCCTCAGCATTGGCCCTCAGACACTGCTCCAATGCCCATTCTGTTAGTCTACCCCTGTATAGTGCCAAATCTTACCCAATGACATGGTGATTTTGTGATTTTGGATAGGAGGATGGCCTTATAATGTACAAAACTGTAATCTGAGTTTCAGCAGCAAGAGAACACGACATCCCAAGTTGTAGGCTTGGTTGCTTTTTAATTGGAACCAGCAGCTGTACCTACAATTAATAGAATTAACCATGAAACCAGTTTCTGAAGAGTGTGGATTTTAATAACGTGGTATCCATTTCCTCTTTGTAATGTATGAAGACTGCCTGTCTATTAGGCGCAAAATCTGGGCTTTGAAGTTTATAATGGAGCAGCCGCATTTAGCAAGGTTACACCTATTTGTTGACACTGTTGTTCTCCTTGTCAGTTACCTACATCAAACCACTTCATGTGAAACCCTATAAATAGTGCTATTCTTTATGGTAATCCCATCAGAAAATTATGCAGACTGTTATGTTTCTTCTGCAGCTAGAACTCGCTGATCGTCCATTAGCGATTCACACTGATGAGGCAACACTAATTGTGCAGAATGCAATTAGTGATTATGTAATATCTGGCCTCTTGTTATTGTCCACTATTCACAAGAGATAGTTCTTGGTGAATTAGCAAATGATTACTCCATAGCAAATGCACTTATTGCTGAATATACTAATTAACACCACATCCACTGCATAAAAAGCTCTAGTAATCTTCATAAAAGTCCAACAAGACGCTCAATACTGTCAACGGTGGCTCTTCAAAAGGTGCATTTTATTGTATTGTGTAGGACTGTTAAGGACAGAACTAGTCCACTTCTACTGCAATTGATACTTTACCTGCAGTAGTAAACATAAGGTCTCCATGTGTTATAATTGTCCATGAGCCGTGCGGGAAATCTCAGTGCCTATCATTATTACTATTCAGGATGAATATTTTATGTAAAAGATGTATGATAGGATTTCCAGACTTTATGGTTCCCAGCAATGATATGACGTATGTATTCTTTTTCCCATTTATATTTGCTTTTGTAGATAGCAGTGGTAGCCTTCGGGGACTGTGACCTGTATGGGCACATCAGCTAACCCTGTTGATGGGTGTGCACCACTGATGTCCTGGAGTGGGGGGGGGGGGTGCTTCTGTATAGTGGCTTCTGTATGGTGGCATTATTGTACTTTATTATTCCAAAACATGGCATACCAACCAAGTCCCACAGATACAGTCCTATGAAAAAGTTTGGGCACCCCTATTAATCTTAATCATTTAAGGGGAATTCAAATCAATAAAATGATAAGGGTGCCCATACTTTTGCACCGGTCAAATTTTGGTTTAATGCATATTGCACATTTTCTGTTAGTACAATAAACCTCATTTCAATCCTGAAATATTACTGTGTCCATCAGTTATTAGATATATCAAACTGAAATGGCTGTTATAAACACCAAAATATTTAGAACTAAAAATGATTAAGATTAATAGGGGTGCCCAAACTTTTTCATAGGACTGTAGATAGGTTAGAGTCATCTGAATCAAACTGCTTTCCCTCAGTTGCCAAGCTATTGTTGTTTTTGTCAAAATACAAATGAGCTCTTTGGAGCATTGAGGGCGTTGCTGTTGTTCCATAGAGGTAAATGGCAATGCACTCTTTGCTCCACAGAGTTGGTTCTGGTGAGAGACTTCCTTTAAAGGGATTCTATCATTAGAATCCTTTTTTTTAACTAAGTACACGTTGGAATGGCCTTAAGAAAACTATTCTTCTCTTACCTTTCTTTTCCTGATCCTTGCTGCCATTCCTGAGCAATTTCTTCTTTCTTCCAAAAGCGCCAACTGCGCATTTCCATCAGCCATTTTTCTGTGGCCTCTTAGAAGAGTGCCCATTCGTCCACAGGAAAATGGCCAACTTGGCGCTTTTGGATGAAGATGCAAAAAAGTTGCAAAAGGAACCTCTTTTCTTGCATTCTCAGATATGGCAGGGGTCCTAGAGAAATCGGACTACCACCAATCATAATGTTATAGCATTGACTAAAGATATAATATAATATTAAATGACGGGAACTAACAAAAAGCATCATACAAGCATGGAAACAAAAGTAAAAAAGAGCAAAGACAAATTAGTTCTGACATTAGGAATTGTTTCCCTATTATAACAACTTGTAGTAGTAAGGTCACCCCGGCAATTGACTTATCACTGTGGGTCTGGATTCTGAACCCATTGTCAAACATTTGTTCTCACCAAGGTAGTTGTTACCAGCTATGCATTTTCCATGTCTAGGCCTTCCATGTAATTGCAGGATGGGTAACGTATTTGGAAAAGGGTTCATTGATACTCCCACTCATATACCCTATTAGTTGTCAAGGATTACATAAACATGTATTTTTCATTGTTTACATTTTAAAAACCATTAAAAGCTTTGTCTCATGAAGACCATTTTTTCCGCATGTCTTAAAAGGTCCAAACAGAGCGCCTGTCTTTACAAGAAACTCCAGTTCCAGCAAACACTGAAGATTTTCTGAATTTCCCCAGGAAAATTATCCAACTGGCAACAAAACAAACTGTTTGCCTGGACGTGAGGGACCCAGGGCAATCCGCAGATCTCCCTAGTGGGTATATTGTGAAATTGAGTTACCCCTAATTAGACAAGCCCTTTAATGAACACATTCTGAAAGCACAAAAATTAATAAATAAATAAATAAAATTCAAAAAAACATAAGAATTGTAGGCCAATGGACCCAAAGAAACTAGTAAGTAACAGCAATAGCAAGTGACATGAGTAAACAGTCACCAAGGTGTAAAGATATAAAAAAAAAAAAAAACCACAGTGCAGCAGAATATTATAAAACAACATTACTGTCACCACTGGACAGTATGTAAGAGTCCAAGTGAAGCTGTGATGGGAAGGATCTACAAAAACATAAATGAGGGGAATGTGTAACCACAAACTCAGGAAGACCTTAAGGGACACAAAATGCAAAAAAGATCACAGACAGGGTACTAGAGCTCAAGAGAAGAGATTAGAAAACTCTGCAGACTCCTGGAACAACACCAACGGCTGTCAGAGGGTATCAAATTTTGAGAAATCAACAGCGTCCTCCGCAATTAGGGTCTCCAGTCTCCATATGCAGGAAGGAGCAACCATACTACAACAGTGCCTGGGAATAAACATGTGAGATATATACAGAAAGTACCTTGCTTTGCAGAAAGCATTCCAGGAATCTAGCAAACTGTTAGAAAAAGCCCTTGTTTCTGAGACATCAAGTCAAGCAAAGCAAGAGGTGTCAGAGAGAGAGACTTACTGCAGGACTTCTCCACAGAACATGTGGCCAGAAATGACAATACGGAAAGACTTTAAAATTAGTGGTCAAATTGGTGAAAGAAACATACTGGCTGCCACGAGAAAGAGACGTAGGAGAGTGCCCATCATTTTAGAAAATTTTCCAGAGATGACCAAGAGGAGAGAGAGTTGGAGAGAAGGCACAAATGAGCGACCACTAACCCTGGCATACAAATCAAGCACTGAGGCCCAGAAAGGTTGTATCTCCCTGCAGTCCCACCATATATGGAAAAGGGACCCCCTAGCAGAACCACAGCAGATCAGAGACGCTAGGGTAAAACCTGTGGAAGAGGCATGGACAGTGAAACCAATGGGTCAGTATGGGTAGAAAGGACCTAGACCACTCAACAGGAGAAAGGCAGAACTGTAGATAATTCTCTAAAGACCTGGTGTAGGAGGGAGTACCCAGAGTCACCACCCCAAGGAGTGTGCTGTAGAGCAGGGAGAGAGGGATCTCTGCTTGTAGGAAAATGCTTTCCAATGTAGTAGGACTATAGGAGAAGTGGGAGCTAGTAGAATTTTTAAGAAAAGAAAACAAGGAATTGGTTGTATTCCAGCCAAGATAAGAGAAGGCCTGAGTTGGAAGCATGGGACTGATCAAGGGAATGAAAGAGCAAAGTCCCAGCAATTTGATCCAGTCTCACATCATCACGGTTGACCCCACAAAGAAACCTGCAGACTGAACATCCTGGCGGAAACATGGGGCTATGTAATAGTGGACTTAAGAGTCCCAAAACCCAGGTAACCGAACCTTTGTAGCACATAGAGAGTTACCTGACCCTGACTTTTTTCCTGACCTTGTTCTTGCTACCTTTTCTTTCAGGAATGATTATCTTATCTGACCCTGGCCTGTTCCTGAGCTCTGTGCTGCCGGGCATAATGTACTCCGTGTTCTCAGCCCTTACTTCTCCAGCCCTGTCCTCAGCCCATACTTTATACAGCCCATGCTGGGCTTCCATCTAAGTATCATAAACTTTGCATTGGATCCCAACTTATCAGGTTACATTTTGTGGTGCAGTATAGCGACCTCCACCACCACAGCACAGCGCCTACCAAGGGATTGACCCAGCAGCCCAACAGCAGCCAGTGTACAGCATTCAGCCATTCAACACTGGTTCTGCTGGAGGCTCGTCTATGAGGAGGCGGAGTCTAAGATTGGATCACAATGGAGACGGCTGTGGTCCGATCTTAGACTCCACCTCCTCACAGACAAGCCTCCGGCAGAACCAGCGTTGATTGGACAAATGCTGTACACTGGCCAATCAACGCTGGTCAATTCATTCCTATGAGAAAAATTCAGCTCCCTCGTAACAGCAAGCTGCCTGCTCCTAGCAAGGACGAGCCTGCTGCTGAATGCTATAAAGTGTATAGTATTCGGTCAATCAACGCTGGTTCTGAATTGAATATTTACTGCGAATAGCTAGTAGTATTCGATCGAGTATGAATATTTTGAATACCGTAGTATTAGATCGAATACCTACTCTATTGAATACTACTCGCTTATCTCTACATGTGATCCATTATAACTTTACTATAAATGTATTTTTCTCAGCTTATTGCCATTGCTTTTGACAGCTAAATTTAATGTTTTTTTGCCATTTTATATTATAATTCCATTAAATGCTTTTGGAAATATTGAGAGCATTTGAATTGGAAATAAACTAAGATCATTGGAAAACATTCAACTCCTCACAGCAGGAATCATATTCTTGAAGACACCTGGGTTAGGGATTCTTGCATCTGGTAAATAGCACAAAAGAAGAAAATTTACCGATCGTCAGGTTCCAATATAACAATGTACTGTGGATAGGTACAGTGTTGGCCAAAAGTATTGCCCCCCCCCCCCCTCTTAATTCTGTCAGTTAATACTCATTTTCTTCCAGAAAATGATTGCAATCACAAATTCTTTGGTATTATTATCTTCATTTAATTTGTCTTCAATGGAAACCCACAAAAAGAATTGTGAAAAAGCCAAATTGGATATAATTCCACACCAAACATAAAAAAGAGGGTGGACAAAAGTATTGGCACTGTTTGATAAATCATGTGATGATTCTCTAATTTGTGTAAGTAACAGCACCTGTCACTTACCTGAGGCACCTAACAGGTGGTGGCAATAACTAAATCACACTTGCAGCCAGTTGAAATGGATTAAAGTTGACTCAACCTCTGTCCTGTGTCCTTGTGTGTACCACATTGAGTATGGAGAAAAGAAAGAAGACCAAAGAACTGTCTGAGGACTTGAAAAGCAAAATTGTGAGGAAGCATGAGCAATCTCAAGGCTACAAGTCCATCTCCAAAGACCTGAATGTTCCTGTTCCTGTGCCCATGGCACTGTGGCTAACCTCCCTAGATGTGGATGGAAAAGAAAAATTGACTAACATCCAAACAAGTTCAAGCTGCCCTGCAGTCCGAGGGTGCAACAGTGTCACCCCGTACTATCCGTCGGCGTCTGAATGAAAAGGGACTGTATGGTAGGATACCCAGGAAGACCCCACTTCTTACTCAGAGACATAAAAAAGCCAGGCTGGAGTTTGCCAAAACATCTGAGAAAGCCAAAAAAACGTTTTGGAAGAATGTTCTCTGGTCAGATGAGACAAAAGTAGAGCTTTTTGGGAAAAGGCATCAACATAGAGTTTACAGGAAAAAAAAAAAAAGGCCTTCACAAAAAAGAACACGGTCCCTACAGTCAAACATGGCGGAGGTTCCCTGATGTTTTGGGGTTGCTTTGCTGCCTCTGGCACTGGACTGCTTGACCGTGTGCATGGCATTATGAAGTCTGAAGACTACCAACAAATTTTGCAGCATAATGTAGGGCCCAGTGTAAGAAAGCTGGGTCTCCCTCAGAGGTCATGGGTCTTCCAACAGGACAAAGACCCAAAACACACTTTAAAAAGCACTAGAAAATGGTTTGAGAGAAAGCACTGGAGACTTCTAAAGTGGCAGCAATGAGTCCAGACCTGAATCCCATAGAACACCTGTGGAGAGATCTCAAGATGGCAGTTTGGAGAAGGCCCCCTTCACATCTCAGGAACCTGGAGCAGTTTGCCAAAGAAGAATGGTCTAAAATTCCAGCAGAGAATTGTAAGAAACTCATTGATGGTTACCGGAAGCGGTTGTTCGCAGTTATTTTGTCTAAAGGTTGTGCTACCAAGTATTAGGCTGAGGGGGCCAATACTTTTGTCCAGCCCATTTTTGGAGTTTTGTGTAAAATGATCAATGATTTGACTTTTTTTCATTCTCTTTTGTGTTTTTTCATTGCAAGCAAAATAAATGAAGATATTAATACCAAAGAGTTTGTGCTTGCAATCATTTTCTGGAAAAACATGAGTATTATCTGACAGAATTGCAGGAGTGCCAATACTTTTGGCCAACACTGTAATTGCATATAACTCGCATTGCTGAATAAGGATTGTAGACTGTGGAACATGGAGAACTTTGAGCAGTCAGGCATTTGTGGTTTAGATTTAAAGATCCTCAATTTTTCTTACTGTGTTTTCTATCAAATATTTTACCATTACAAGCAAAAAGGTTGTGTTCTTTTTTATTGGTTCTATGGAATAAAAGCTTCTACATGTGTATGGTACTTGTATATTACTATATCACTTACTATGTCTATGCAGATCTAAGAAAGATAGCCAATATTGTGTGTATGCCTTCTATTTTGGGCAGGTGGCATGAATATTAATATTTATATATATGTTTGTGTAATATTATTCTGTTTTACCTTTGCTAATATACGTCTCATAATTATTTTGTATGTATATTAATAGATACATTTTATCTTTGTACTACCTTCAGCCATCTTGCTCCATATTGTGAATCCACAATTTCGAATGATATTGACTGGCAGATATAGAGATTTAAGGTGTGTTCACACTACTGCCGCTGTCTGACCTTGGGTTTCCGTCCTATTCGCCAGGGAAACAGGATAGGGGACAGTTTGCTAGCGGTCAGCTGTAAAACCCATTCATTTGAATGGATTTTTAAAGGTAACCACCAGTGTCCATATACGATCTCTCCTCCTGGAAACTGTCATACATGCAGGACTTTGTGTCCATGCAAAAAAAAAAAATGGTTTCCAGGCAGAGAGGTTGCATTCGGACACTGGCGGTTACCTTTAAAAACCCATTCAAATGAATGGGTTTTAAAGAAGACCACCAGCAATCCTCTGTCCAGTTTCCCCAGGGAATAGGACAGAAACCACGGGGCGGATAGCGGCGGTAGTGTGAACGCCCCCTAACTCGACAAAGACATATCTAACTTTTTTGAACTTTTTTAGATCTCTACGTACTTTTCAGCACCTTCTAACATCCTTACCCTCATCTTAATTAAGTTAATTTCAATTTACGCATCTTGCGACAATAATATAGTAATAAAAAACTATTGTAAAATATTTCCGAGCTTTCTCAACAACTATAAACTCCAGCAGCAAAGCAAGGCGTACATAAAGAGAAGTCTAAAGCGCTGCAAACTTTTGTCAGGATCCATGATATGTGTCCTCTAATATAAATTGCGCAGCTATTATTACATTACGCCTCCCCTCCAAGTAAATTAGAGCCCATAAACTCTAATATTTAAGGAATCCATCTTTCTATATTTGCGGAGCAGACTGTAGAGTATCATGACAATAGATTTGCTACAACCCCAATTGCTTTCTCATCTTATTTTTGATATACAGACTGTGACAACCTTCACAGATGTAGCCTGCATAATAATAGGACCGCTTCGCCTATCTTCCTAGGAATATTTTGAGAACTTCAATTGTGTTGAGTTACACCTTTCAGAAAAAAAAACTGTTATCTCTTTTTTTCTGGGGGGTGGACTAAATATAGAGCTGGAGGTTGAAGAAAATTTACATAATTGCTGTCTGTGAAAAGCAGAAGCTATTCCTTACATTATCAGTAGAACATTTAAGTCTTAATGACTGGCATTGTTGTCTAAAAGACAGTGTTTTTCCTGCTGAGAAACTGCATTAGATTGAAGAAACGGAGCTTATTTCCATTCGCTCAGCAGTCTCTCTAGAAATGACATGCAGTGCTTGAAACTGTTTATTTCCAAATTCAGGCCTCCTCCGCATCAGTCATCAGCTTCAATTACCAGTTTTCCGGAGCCAAGCCATCAGGCAGTCTGACACCAGGGTCCAAACTAATTCCCACCTTCTCCAAAGTCAAGAGCATAATGTGCAGATGAAAAGGTGGAAAATAGCCTGGACTTCATTAGCATGCAGAGCCTGGTTGTTCATTTGCTTGCTGAGAATGAAAGTTGTAACACTCAGAGCTTTCTGCAATATGAGAAAAGTCCTCTTCAGAGTATATGATGTCCTCTCTGGAAAGGGAGAGGTCATGTAAAAAGGCAGGCTCTGACCTTGCTCTCTGCTCTGCAGGACTAGTTTATTGATTCCAGGAACACCTCATTACATGCTGGATCAACATATTATTGCCATGTTCACAGACTGAATTGTTTACAAGTGTCTATATCGCCAGCAGTAGCCGACCAGATGGGGCATGACTACACTCATTTGGAAGTGACCTTCCAATTAGATGTTATCCGATATGTTGCAGGGTGACTTGATCCTTGACCAGGTCTGCTGCTACCGCCTCTGCTCGCTCCCATTTACAACATGTCTCTAACCTTCCTTTCTGCAAGTATCCATTAACCTGACAGAATGAAAATTGCATTTTTTTCTCCTTGCTCTCTTCCCTGCAGAAAATCTGAGCGGTATTGTTCTGTAATTTGCAATGCATGAGGTCCATAGGATGCCTTGTAAGAGTGGGAATTGGCAAGAGATGACTTAATTATTTTCTGTCTGGTATTCTTGTATGATAGCTCCAGAAGTGACAATCAGTATGTGTGGTGACAGGGTGCAAGGACTTATTTCATATGTTCACGCACATGATGATAATCTCAATGTGCCTTGCTTTTAACCAGATGTGCGTGTGTGCTCATATATATCTTTCTACATGGTACAGTACATGGTACCTTCCTCAAGAATCCCAATTAATTTGCTGTACTACAAATAGACAATTGACAGATTTCTATTATAAGCGTATGTCTAGGAACATTCAGACTAAATTTTACATTTAATATTTCAAGGCACCGATATGCATACTGAGGCTGGATTTGTTTTTTGTGCAAAGAGGCATATCTTGAAACACCTAGGTATGGTTATAAATTTACAACTGCAAACAACAGTCCCGAAGTTGTGGTATCATGTGAAGTCTAAGTAGATACGATGAGCAGTAACCTACAGATAGATCTAGTTGGTCAATGGTATTGGCAGCTTCATTGCCTGGTGGTAAGTAGAGATGATCGAACACTGTTCGGATCAGCCGATCCGAACAGCACACACCCATAGAAATGAATGGAAGCACCTGTGACGCCGGCTGGCGGACGGCAAAGTCAGCGTCACAGGTGCTTCCATTCATTTCTATGGGTGCGTGCTGTTCGTATCAGCTGATCCGAACAGTGTTCGCTCATCTCTAGTGGTAGGTACTGTGTTCACAAAGGAATAATGCTTCCAGTTTCTTAAGGTGGCCAAGAGCAAGTTAACCAAAGCTATCAATTTCATGAAAGATTGTATCTATGTATATGGGGGGTGTCCATGTGTATCTATGTGTATAGGGTATTTATATATATGGGGGTTTTGTTGACCCCTTCCACTCTAGCACTCTGCAGTCTTTATACCGTAAGGGTGCCTTCACACGATGTAACGTGCAGCGTGATCTGACACGTATACGGTGTGTGAAAGTTTGCGGCCGCAAAATCACGGCCGCAAAATAACGCGGCGTATACGATCCTAACTCCCATTGAAATCAATGGGAGCTTTTACGGCGCGCAAACTCTCACACGCCGTATACGTGTCAGATCACGCTGCACGTTACATCGTGTGAAGGCACCCTAAATGAACATATTAAGCTAAAGCAGATATACCAGCTTGATATGCTTCCCTCCACAAGAGCAGTATATTATAGCTACAGGTCTGTACTGCTGTTGAGCAAAATGGCACAAAAATTGTTGTGCTGTTTGGTTACTAAGATCACTTAAACATTACAACCAACACATAATTTATTGGCTTGGTGTATTCATAAGGAGCTCGCTCCCCCTGCCCATGAGCTTTAAATCCACTAACAGGTGACATCTTCTCTGATTGACTTTTTCTTGCCTTTTACTCTCAAACTGGCCCAGGTCATTATGATGACTCCTCCTGTTAACTGAAGGGTTTATGGCTGCAAAATGAATTCCCCTTCCATTCTACAGATATCTGTAGGCCAGAACCCTAAAATAATTCAGAGCCCAGGATTTGCAGGGTGCTCTGCATTTTTGACTGATTAGAAAATTGCATTAACAAACCCGTCCATCTGTCAGTAATCAAAGACACAGATACAAAAAGCATAACCAAGTGTACATCTGAATGACTGTGAAGAAAATAAAACATTAACATTTAAACAGGCCTGGTTAAAGTTCTTGTAGTGGTGTTCTGTCAGGACCTGAAACCAGTGGTTCATATATGAAAACTTACATAGCTCTACAATGTGTATGCTAATATTGCACAATCTAGTTCTGTAGCCAAAACTCTGCAAGGGAGTATCACTCATGCAGACTACCAAGCTAGTTCTCACATGCAACCCCCTTGCCACGAGGACTAACCACAGAAGGCAATGTGTACACAAATGGTGATCGTAGTATGATAGTTGCAGTTTTGCCCAAGGTATGCCATTGTTCGGGCACCATACTTGTATGTGTGACCACATGATGAATAGGCCTGTTCACCAACAGAAAGAACTGCACGCAGGGCTGCCATCAGGAATATATTGGGTCCCAACCAGCCAAAGAGACGACCACATTAAAGGTGGTCTACAGGAGGCACTGCTCCTGATCTCAGGATTAGCCCCACTAATCCAAAGATTAGGGGTTCCTCACAGAGGTTTTGCTTTACATGCGCAGTCATTTCCATTGCATTCTACAAGAGAGATGTAAACAGCCATGTGCTAGGCTGAGTTTCAGCAAGGCTCAGTGATCGGTTGCCCACAAAATTAGTATCTGATAAACAGATAAGACCCCACCATTCAGAATATTTTGACCTATGCAGTGTATATAGGAATGAAATAGCATGACTTTTGTAAAGGAGGAGGAATCATAACAAGGGCAAAGGCGTACATAAATTTTGGGCATGATTTGGTAGAATCAAAGTGCATAGTGGAGGATATGGAGGCACAATCTTACAGGAGCTAAGGTCGCTAGTTGGGAAAAAAGAGAACCAAATTGACCAGATGTCAAAATACAACATTAGACAGAACCTGATTACCAGGCCAGGTCAGCAGCCTCGGAGGTAGAACAATCTCCTATTCTCCCTTATGCACAGACCCTGTCCATGTGCACTGATTGCCAGTAGGGATCTGGCAGTGAGATCTGAAGACTTTTACCTTTCACCATCCATATGCAAGCTCACCTCACACCAAGTCGCATTGATTATAGACGATTAATAACTTGTCTCATTGCTTACCCTGACAGTGTGTTAATTTGCCTTACTTTATACATGGGTTTTAGTTTGACTTCTATAAAATGAATTTTCCATTTTATTTTTTTCTGCAGGACTTAAGAAGCAACCACAGAAACATTATTTCTTACCCCACAATCCCATGGGTCATAACATATCTCTACACTCTGAAACCCTGATCTTCACGCCTGCTGCCGATACTGAACCATTTCCTGCCTCAGTGTACAATTATACGCAGTGAATCTGCTCCTGCACACTGGGGAAAGGATCACATAATGGAAATGTTCATAAATAAGAAACAATGTTAAGAAAATATTGCTGTAGAAGTGAGTGGTAAGGCCCGTCAAGTCTTCAGAATATTTGCCCATATTACATCAGGATAATAAAAAAAGATTAATTCATTGAAATGTTATAAATATTTTTCATAATCTACCTCGTCTTAAATTAACAAAATATTTACTATTAACAGCCAATTAAATTTACAAAGAACCTGTCACCAAGTACAGGATGTTAAATGACATGTATCATTGGCGCTGTGTCTCTGAATAATTTTGTTGTTTAATTTTTATTTTTTTTAATCCATTCACCACTTCAAAAGATATGGCCCCTGGATGTAAATTAGCTCTTAGGCCCTATTCACACGGGGAGCGGATTGGCGGATTTTAGTCCCGAGAGTGACACGGAAAGCCACGTCAAAATAGGGCCAAAGTGCACCTGCCACGACTGTTGTGGCTTCCGACAGTCGTGGTTTTCCCCTCCGCAGTAGGATCAAATGAATGGGCCTAGTCTGGAGGGTGCTACCGCGAGACAGTCGCCAGGGCTGAATCAGCCGCAGAGTCCGCATGAAGAAAGGGCAGCTTGTTTCTTTTTTCCGTGAGCGGCAGCATGCCGCTTATGGAAAAAAATAAGCTGGCGGTCTACGTAGACCACCAATGTGATGGAGTGGATTATGATGTGGATTCAGCGCCATAATCCGCCCCCTCTTGCCCCGTGTGAACGGGGCCTTATTCACCAAGTATGCGTCAACCTTTTATTTTCACAGAGAAAACCACCCACATCAAGAACTAGAGCTAAGTTACACATAACCTTCCAGGGGTCATATCTTTTGAATAAGTGGATACCAAGAAAAATGCCAAAATGTCCTCTTTACTGGCCTCACATAGTATAACACTCCCTTTACTGGCCAGTTACCCCCAACACTATATATTGCCTTCTTATTGACCTCACATAATAAAGGCTCCCACACACAGAATCCTGCCCCTTTATTTGCCCACGTGCAATAAGTACCCCTGATAGTAACTTTAAGCCGTTACCTGTCCCAAGCCCCTCTGGGTGTTTGTCCAACTCCTGTTCAACACGTTTAAGAATAATGTCGCACAGTGCACCATATAATGTCCTATAGTGAACCCTCCACAAAGTATAATGTCCCAAAACACCACTCCACATATCATAATGTCCCACAGTGGTCCCTTCACTGTATATACTCGAGTATAAGCCGACCCAAATATAAGCCGAAGCCCCTAATTTTACCACAAAAACCTTATTGACTCGAGTATAAACCTAGGGGGGTAATGCAGCAGCTGCTGGAAAATTTCAAAAATTAAAATAGATACCAATAAAATTACATTAACTGATCACCGATCTTTACATTAAAAATGAATTGATAGGGCTGCAAATGCAGACACATATAGGACAGGTATAGGACACATATAGGTATTAGGACCTGCTCCATAAGTTGCAGCTCTTCAATTTGGCCCAGACACACAGCCGCAAAAGCGACGGTATCTATGTGTACAGGCCCATTGAAATGTAATAATCCATAATTTTATCCGCCATTGCAGATAAAAAGTCTGGTCATGTGTATTACAGCTTAGTAACTCCATGTACCTCAGGTTAATAGCAGTTAACCCTATCATGTCCCTCACATTAACCCCCTGTGTTCCTCACATAAGGGTTACTGTTATGTGAGAGACATGGAGGTAATAATTATTACATTAAACATTATTAAGGCACCTTTATTATTACCTCCATATGTCTCACATATTAGTAACCATTATACGGGGCACACAGGGGTTAATGTGAGGAACATGATGGGGTTAACTGCTATTAATGTGAGGCACAGGGAGTTACTAAAACTAAATTAATAACCCCAAATGCCTGACATTACTAGGAATTGTTATCCCAGTATGTACCTGTGTGTTTTACTTTCACTTTACTGGAGCTTCCTCTCCTTGATGCAGACACAAGAGCAGGGACCTGACGCCTCCCGGGCTTTCATCTCTCTTGCTAGTGAAGGGGAGAGTGTCCTATATCATTACTGTAGCAACCACAGAAGGACACTCCCCCTTCACTTAATTTATGCAGGTCCTTGCAGTCATGTGCTGCCTGACTCAAGTATAAGCCGAGGGGAGCTTTTTCAGCATAAAAACTGTGCTGGAAAAGTCGGCTTATACTCAGGTAATTATGGTATAATGTCTCATTGTGACTTCTATACAGTATAATGTCCCCAAGCAGCCCTTCACATAGCATAATTGTAACAAAGTGTGACAAAGTGGAAGATGTCACTCAGGTAAAGGGGGATGGAGCTGGTTGGCAGATAGAGGTAATTATACAGAACCCCCAGCAAGAGAAGAAACACAGGCTTAACAGTGATGTTTGCATGTACTGTTGGTGTCCGACAGCAGTGTCCGTAGCTACTGTCCGTTCCTGATTTTAGCAACGGACATTAGCTGTGTCTTTTACAATTTCCTTTCATTTCAATGGGATTTTATCTGTTGTCCTTCAGTGTCCGTTTGTGTCCTTTAGTGGCCGTTTACAACCATGTCCGTTTTTTCAAGCGGACAAAAAAATCCTACATACAAAACTTTTCCGTCCGTTTGAAAAAACATAAAGTGTGCGTTTTTTTTAACATTGAGATTTATGGGCAACGGACAGTATCCTTAACTATATCCAGTGTCTTTAACTGTCCGTTCCTAAAGATGTCCGACTTTTCAAGCGGACAGCAAAACCCGACATGTAGGTTTTTGCTGTCCACTTGAAAAGTCAGACATCTTTGGGAACAGACAGTTAAGGACAGGCACGGACAGTAAAAGAACGCACCCGATGTTCATTTAAATGAATGCAAAATGTCATGGACACAGCTAGTGTCCGCTGCTAATGTCCGCACAAGATTTTTAACGGACACTAGCTGTCGGACACCTACTTTAGTGTGAACGCCCCCTAACTGATAGACATCAGTTACTGTCTGTTTGTGTCCGTTATGAAAGGTGTCCGTTTTTTTTGTTTTACTTTTTTTTTAAACGGACACCAACGGTATTGTGAACCTTACCTAACATTCCAGGCAACCCCTTTGCTAGTTGGTTAATACAACTATTACAGTGACATTACAGTGACACTAAAAACTATTACAACCTATCATATTCTGTACTTATTGTTCATACTTAGAGTAGGTATCACTTCTATTTACACAGTGGTATATGGAATGATGAACACTTCAGTAATAAGCATAAAGCTGAAAAAGTACAAAACATTTACAGTATAAAACATTATAAAATATGTTTGCATTACCAGTCAAATGCAACACTAATTCTAGCAGTGGCCTTACAGCATGTAGAAGAGCTTTATGAAAGTGGGTAAAAGAAACGCTGCCTTTGCTGCCCATACTAACCAATGAAAACTGTGCTGAGATTTTCTTCTATAGGCTGTTTGAGCTCTATTCATATTTTATTCCCCCCACAATATATGTATGTCCTGGGCAAGCTCCCATTGCATAAGTTAAATGGACCCATAGGCTCCCATTGTACTGTCGAAGGCCAAAAGGGTGATCTTTTGGCATGCATTTGGAGGCATTTCCTATGGGTTCATATAGGAAAATTAAGGGAGTCTTTCTACAGAAATTATTAGCCAAACAACTAGAGGGCCACTATTTGCTTTTATGGGAGATTCTATACATTAATATTGTGGCTGGTCATAGACCCTCCTCCTCTAAAAAAAAATAAAAAATAAAAAACATTTTTTTTGCTTGACTCGAGTATAAGCCGAGGGGGGCTTTTTCAGCACAAAAACTGTGCTGAAAAATTCAGCTTATTCTCGAGTATATATGGTAAGTAGAGTAATCATTACAGTCCAAATATATAAAATAGGACTTCACAAGGCATCCATTCCTTGTAGGCCAGGGTTGCACCTAGCCCTTTTGCTGCTTGAGGGAAAAAGTAAATCCCACCACATCCCACATCAGAGGGAAGGAGGTTGTCACTCAGGATTTTATGGGACACGGCTCCATCCATTCTCCCATTGATTCGGTGAAGTAGTTCTGTGCCCTTAACACAGAAACACCCCAAAAACACAATGTTTCCAACTCCATGGTTGACACTGGGGTCGGTGTTCTTAGCCAAAGAGCTCAATTTTTGTCTCATCTTCTCCACAGCACCTTCTCCTAATAACTCTCAACATCATCCAGATTGGTCAGATGAGACAAAAATTGAGCTCTTTGGCTAACAACACTGTCCCCACTGCCAAGCATGGAGGTTGAAACATTATAATTTGGGGGGTTGCTCTGCTAAGGGCACAGGATTACCTCACCACATCAATGGGAAAATGGCTGGAGCCATGTACTGTAAAATCCTGAGTGACAACCTCCTTCCCTCCGCCAGGACATTAAAAATCGGTCGTGGCTGGGTCTTCCAGCAGGACAATGACCCAAAACATACAGCCAAGGCAACAAAAGAGTGGCTCAAAAAGAAGCACATTAAGGTCATGGAGTGGCCTAGCCAGTGTCCAGACCTTAATCATAAAGAAAGCTTATGGAAGGAGCTGAAGCTCCAAGTTGCAAAGTGACAGCCTCAAAATCTTAATGATTTAGAGATGATCTGCAAAGAGGAGTGGACCAAAATTCCTCCTGATGTGCGCAAACCTCATCAACTACAAATAACGTCTGACTGCTGTGCGCGCCAACAAGGGTTTTGCTACCAAGTATTAAGTCTTGTTTGCCAGAGGTATCAAATAATTATTTCTTTATGCAAAATGCAAATACATTTATAAAATGTATTCAATCTGGTTTTCTGGATTTTATATTTGATATTCTATCACTCACTGTTAAAATTACCCTACCCTTAAAATTATTCATGTCTTTGTCAGTGGGCAAACTTACAAAATCAGCAAGAAGCAGCTGAGACCCACTAGTTTATATTACATGCTGCAGTGCATGCAGGTGCCACCTGTTCAGGATGAACGCTTGTACATGGCTGTAGGCACCATCCTTACTTTAGAAGTATGACTAGCACTTCTATCAGCACTAATGCAGTCACTCACTGCAGTTACTGGCATCCCAGGAGTGAGTGTTGAGCTACATTCTTCACTCACCACTATGGTCCCCACTTCTCTGCCCCAGGCACTAAGTGCTGATATCAAAGCAGGCCCCAGAACAGAGAGGTAGCATGGAACAGCTGAGAGTGATGAATGCAGCTATCCATTTGCTCCTGGGTGCAACTGCAATAAGTAACTGCAATGAGTATTGGTGCCCATAATGTTCATCCTAGGTAAGAGACCTGCATGCAGTGCAAAAAGTAATAAAAAACATCTCTGGGTGTGGGTGAACTGTGGGGGCCATTATGTTACATGCGAGGACACTGTGGGGTTCATTATGTTACAAGTGGGAGAATTATTGGGGCTATTATAATACACATGGGGGAATCCTGAGGCCATTTGGTTACACATGGGGACACTCCCAACAATCTGATATTGATGGCTTATCCTATGTGAAAGCACCTTTAAGGTACAGATATTGCCTTACAGAGTACCTACCTATAGATGGCACTACAAAAACAGCTTTCATCCTTCTGGAGGAGAGCTATAGAATTAGCATACTTTTTCCCTTATAGCATTGTGTGTAAGAATTAAAGGAGTTTTCCAGGCATTTTTAATAAAATGTCTATTGGTGCTATTAATGAGTTAATAAATGTACCCATATACTTTTTAATGTGTTTTGACTGACTTCTGGGTATCTCTGGTGGTCTCTATTGTCTCCTACCTCTGCTTCCTGCTATGGAACTTCCTAACCCCTCTCACCTCTCCCCCTCCCCCATAAACCCCTCCCTGTCTCTCTAGATATCCTTCCTATCCTAGCTATCCTATATGTGCTTCCCTACCTACTCAGCCCAACCCCTGACCCATATCACATACTTTCCCTCCATGGCTTCTTCTTATGAGACGGCCCTTCCTCCTCCTGTACTGTATGCACGCTCCTTCTCCAGCGACGAGTCACCTCTATTGCGCATGCGTGGACACACAATAGAGGTGAATTACCGGCAGCAGTGTGCGCACACTGTTAGGAGAAGACAAGAGCGCGCACCCTGCCAGTACAGAGGGAGGCGTTGTCTCACCGGAATAAACCATGGATAGTAAGTATGAGTGGAGTGGGCGTGTGGGGAATAGTAGTGATAATCCATTTCCGGAAATGGGGAAACAGATCGTCACCGGATAATCAGAAAATGTCCCTGGGGCGGTAATGTGACCAATCCAGGGATATGGGTAAATATTTTTTTTTTATTAATAATGTTATTTAGAGGTGGGAGGGTGTTTAGGTTAGTGTAGGGATTTCAAAATATCCCAGACAACCCCTTTAATCCCCCAGTTGGATCTCTGCAATGACTACTGCCGCACATTTCTAGTTATGTCACATTTCATTATTTATAAGTTGTTTCCTCCCCTTTGCAACATAACCGCATGGCTTGACCCTAAATGATATAAGAATTAAATTGCAGCATTCATTCTCCCTACGAGAGTCATAGCCAGCTAACTTGAGGAAAGGTTAAGTCATCCATGACCTCTTCTAACACATATGGCTCTTCTTATCATCCACACAAGGCGATCCCGGCTTATAAGTCAATAAATAACATCTCGGCTATATCTCTAGAAGCTAATTCTGAAGAAAACATTGCAACTACCTGGTACAATTGTGGATTGTGGCCATTGTTCCTTTAGACTAGAAGCACCATTGAGTTATGACTTTAATGGGAGAGTGTTGTAGTAAATTGCAAATCTCAAGGTACACAGAGCTAAGCCCAGTCATCGACTAAATAAAGATGCCGAGCTAAACCTCAGAGGCTACATGGCAAATGGTGGAAAAGATTAATAGGATTGATAGACTGTGGAAATACGGTTTAATTGATCTATTAAGCAAGCTGTGTATACAGTTATCATTTTGAGGGACAGCCGTGTATATTTGTGCAGTCATCCTATGTAAACAGGTGGAATAAGTTGAAGCCCTAGAGGCGAGAGCGAGGTGGAAACATGACTGACTGCTCATGAACAGATCCCGGGACTGAGTGAATTGTCTCATACCAGCAGATTAATGTCATGATGAGAATGCTCTTTGGGCTTGAATGAATTGCAGAAGACATTAAGTTCCCTACTCCAATAAGTCTATCTGGTGCAGATCTATGAACTGTCACTGAAGGATTTGATTTCTCATTAGAATTATTGATTGAAGAATTAAGCTTCATGACTCGCAAAGACTTAGATCACTGGAGACAAGATGCATCACCAAGATGCAGCTTATTATGCTTGTTCCACTGCTCCCCATCTGGTACCTTGGAGATGTAAATGTTCTAGCACGCCAGCAGAGTAAGGTGACACCTATGTAGCGTATGGTATCCATAGTATGTCATTGTACCCATCCACGTGTGATGTGTTTTTAATTGACCAAACTCATTTACATGTAACAGCCAACGGTTTATGAAATCTTAAAGTTACTGCCCATCCTTGAGCCCCATTCTGTTTTGTTTTTTTTTTCAGCTAAATAGGTCCAAAACTCTTTAATATATAGTTTTTTTTAATATATCTTTCTAGTGGTCAAGTCTATTTTTTTTTTATACAGACCTTTAAATAATATGCATATGCACTGGTCTTGATAGTCCCCGGAAATTGCACCTAATTTGTGACAAAGTGCATGCCTTGTCATAAATTAGTTGCATCCTTTGGGAACTGTTCGTAAACAGAAAGGATTAAGGAGTTGTCTTAAATGGTAATAAATCATCCTTCCAAGTAATGTCCCCACTAAGTGGCGGTTTTGCTCTAGCCTTGCCACTCATCCGAAAGTAGGAACGGCCAAGGAGGGGTGTGTGCCTGCACCATATTCATTATCATTCACACCACCAAAGGGGTGTAAATGATGATAAAATCTATGATTTGCACCTAGACGCAAGTGTACTGGAGAATGCAGCTAATTCATAGTGGGGCACAGGTTCAACAGGAATAAGGCCGCCTCAGGTTCCGGACCAAAAACCGGGTAGCCGCGTCTGCAAGCCGGTGCACTGCACCAGCATCCAGTCTCGCACTCTGCTCCGGATTAGGCCCAATGAATGGGCCTATTCGGTAGGAGGCAGTGTCTTCAGGCCAAATCACGAGGTGAAACGGCCTGAAGAATGAGCATCTCGCTTCTTTTTCCAGGAGCCGGTTTATTCAAAAAAGAACTGAGCGGCTCCCATTGATTTCAAAATACTCCGTGTGAACTTACCCTTTCTCTTCATTTTCTTTATTCAATACTTATGTTGTCCTGCTGATTGTAGCCTCCTTGCGTTCCCTTTTCGTGGCTCACGCCTGCATTGTTTTTGTGTTATATTTCACTTTCTGTTATGGTTTATGTTGTTTTATCTTGGAAAAACTCAATAAAATATTTAAATTGAAAAAAAAAGTTATAATAAATATGTTGGGTCGTGACATCCCCATCCCGTACCACCCACAATCGCGGTAAGAGGAAAGCCAGGTGCAGAACAGGGGATGTGTTGAATCTTTGGTGCAAGAAAGGACCTTGCAACAAAGATACACCACCTTATCACCCATCTACACCAGGGTGATTGGTATAGATGGGATAGTAAAGTCCCCCCATTGTGTTTAAATTATCATTCATCAAATTTCCACTAACGCTAGGTTCACACTAACATTCAGCATTCCATTCTTCCCAAAGAACGGAAACCTAATCTGCTTAAAAAGACTATAATGGGGTCCACTGGGTTTCCACCCGAAAAATGCGGCATTTTTCAAGCGGAATGGAGGATGGAAACCCCCAACGGAGACCAAGCTCTAGTGTGAACTTAGCCTAAAACGACATCTAGAGAGGTATTTTGTTCTACGACTCTGTTACTATTCGTTGATGCTAAGTACTGTTCTCTTCATTGAGGAAGATGCCTTCTGCTGCCTACTAGAAGAATGTAAAATCATCAATGGCTCATTAGTTAATGAAGTTGTTGGACCCCTGTGTGTTAACATATATTGTTGATGTTTATAAACCCCTAGAGATCCAGGGTGTAGCCCAAACACATTAGACATGTACAGTAATATTCAGAAGTCATTCATCGGTGCAAATAAATGAGGCATAAAGAAGGTTGAATTGTCGATCCTGCACCTGTTGAGATATTTTGGCAAGGACTGGAAGACAAAACTGTGTGTGCCATGAAAACAACATAGCCAAGCATGGTTTGCCAAAAGGACTATAAATATGCTAATGACTCTTAATCAGGAGCACAATTGGAATATGCTAATTATTTCTAATCAGGAAAGAATTTGAATAATTGCTTTCTATGTATAACATACACAGATGTATTACGACTATGAAAAGATATTCCCAACCGGCTCAATAGAACTTCATGCAAGAACACGCAGTCAGGCTCAGGCACAGATGAATTCAGATTGTCGACTGGTTCTAGGCTAATTTGATGGACAGACGCTAATTTAATATCGGTATGGCTTCTGTTCTCCTGCATTGGTACTTGGCATGAAACAGCAGGAAGACCGGCTTAATTGTCATGTCCATAGTCAATAGAGAATAAATAATAATAGAAATGATACAAATCAATTATTTGGAACAAGTCCATACATGGCATTTCGTAGTAATCTAGATTTACAAAAATTGGTTTTCCCATGAACATAACCATATTTACATTTGTAGACAATTAAAATTTCAACATTTTTGCAAATCTTAATAAACATTTTGCATAGTTTGTGCAGAATTTCTTCTAACCATCTTAGTGGTGACAGTCTTTTGTCTTGTTAGGTTGCCAATGAATATGACCATGAAACCAGGAACTTTTTAGGGCCCCTTCACACGGAGTATACGCTTGCTGACTCTGAACGTGTAACACGTTCCGAATCAGCAGCGTTAAAACAGATCCCATTGCTTTCTATGGGAGCCGACATACGTGTGCTCCCCATAGAAGTGAATGGGCTGCATTTTTCCCTATTGCTTTCAATGTCATATGCGCGTCTATACGCGTGCTTCCCATTGAAGTCAATGGGCTCTGTTTTGAAGCGCCATGCTCGGACACGTGTATACGTGTGTAAATGAGCGGCGCGCTTACGCCGTGTGAGGGGGCCGTAAGACCGGGGCCCCGCCATGGCCAAAACCCTACTTTTTACATGACCTGCAAAGTGGATGGGACTCCTCTATGTCATAACACATGACATTGACATGCAGTTCTATTTTCCAGCAATATGTGGATAACTAACCAGAAAGCTGACCTTGGTTCCAATCAGAGGGTATCGAGACAAACATTTTTGGATACACCCAGGAGAGGCACCTTCCCCTGCCTGGGATGTCTCCAATGCTCCAATATATTGAGGGGAGACAAGATTTACCACCCCCTCTCTGGACGTGTTTTCAATTCTCCAGGTTATTTCACTTGCGAGTCTACGTATGTGGTGTACTTGATTAAGTGCCCGTGCGGTCTCGCATACGTTGGGGAAACCACCCAGCGTGTGCGGGACCGCATACGCCAACATAAGTCCAACATTCGCTGCCAATTATTACACTTACCAGTACCAGCCCACTTCCATAACCAGAACCATAATATTGCTCAGTTGAGGTTTCAGGTACTGGAACAGGTAGACACACCTAGAAGAGGGGGCGACAGGATACGCCTCCTCAAACGGAGAGAGGCATATTGGATCTACACCCTACAGACAATGGAACCCTTGGGAATGAACAGGGAATATGACATAGCGGCTTTCTTATAAACTTGGATCTGTTATTTTAACATCATCTCTCATGTTTTTCAGAATCGCCAATAGAAGATGCGTGTGACGTCGTTTAAAGGTATCCTTGGTCCATGGTAACCTGACACCACTATTATCATTCTCTCCTCTGTCCCTCTAGATTTTCCTTTATATTTCATCCTATATCTTCATATCCCCCTTTTTTTATATTCATGTTCAGCCTGTTCTATTTTCATATATTATACACCCTATCTATTCACACCTCTTCTTATATTTTCTTACTTTCTTATTCTTATCTCTTATATTCAAGTCTAGCTTGCTCCGTTCTCGGATACATTACGCCTTGTCATAAGTACATCCATTTTATTCACACCTCTATAGTTCTGTAGACATAGTCATCTACATCAAGATATAGACAGCCCTATCACATACACATCACGTTCATATCATATCCCGTTGTGGTCCACTACCCTCTTTTCACACGCTGATAAAGATCACCGCTGACATTTTCAAGCGGAGGCGGCTCCCCGCCAGGTTGCCTGGGCAACGCGGTCACGTGTGAAGCGCTTACACACGTGACTGCTCCTATCCTTCGGCCGGCAGCACGATCATCCACTATGATGATACGTGCGCCGGCTGTGACGTCGTGACGCACGGCGCGCATGCGCCGTGACGTCACATCGAGTCGGCTCAGCGCGGGATAAAACGCTGACCGGCCACAGTCTCTACCACACCACCAATGATAGAGGACACACCCCAGACCTCAAACTAAGGTAAGCCAGTTTCTACATGTCCAGCAGCCCTCTCCTTGCCAACTACTATACTATACCCTAAACTCATTACCTCAACTCCCCCAACAGGGAACCCTGCACCACCAATGCTATTAACCCTTTGAAGAAGGCCACTTCTATATAGAACATTTGATCCGCCAGCTTACTGGTCATAGGGCTTGCTGAATATCCCTATATGCGTCATGATGGGTGAGCTACCTATATAGTCATGTTTTACTTATGCCACCAATTACTTGTATACGCCAGCCCCACCTATCATTGATTTATTCTCAGTTCCTTTGCTATGAAACTACTTGGGGGACCACACGGAACCACTGACAGCCTATCACCACTAACATCATTTTGAGGGTAAGCATCCTGCTCATTACACATTGAGACAGTACTATATTACTTTACATCTTGTATGACATAATTTACATTCACCAACAGGTCTTTACATCCTTTGGAGACTATTCCATCTATGCGAATACGTTCTAAACTATATTGGTACGTTATATGCGCCCTTTAACTACTTCCTGGTGTTTTCTAATTACAGGGGTGTTTAAATAATTTGCAATAGTCTGAAGACTTCTTCTTCTTCATCTTCTCTGGTATCTAAGGGACACTATCTCTCAATCCGTTCCACTACATTCACCTTATCTAAGTGTGACCAAGGACCTTTGCGACTACAATAGCGAATTGATTATTATGTGATAAAAGTTTGCATATTCCAGGATATCTCTATGGGATGTCCACCTTAATTTCTGTAAAGCTTCAATAAGACCTGTGATGCCCGGAGATATATATATATATGTATATGTTGTACAGCCAGTTGTTAGTAACTTGTATAGGGTACACGATGTGTTATGGTGTATTACTCACTGTTGATTTATGGCATTATATGTTTATTTTGTAGAGTCTGACGAAGGCCAGATAGGCCGAAAACGTTTATTTATTTATCACCATACATTGTCAAAAAATTTTGAAAAATAAAAGGAATTACGCACAGCAGCTTGTTTCCCGGTGGGATCCTTTATATTAACCAGAATCTCATTCACTTTGCTGGTACTGTAAAATGCAGCGTTTTATTTTTTCTGCTGTGTTTCTGCCTTAGGCTGGGTATACATGATGCTGTTTTGTTGAAGTACTGCGTGAAAGTTTTTAATTGCAGTAATGAATAGCACATGTTACTATGCATGACCTGTATGCTAACAGCCAGCCCACCAGAGGTTTGCAGTTTAATGGTCCTTAGCATACAGGTGACAAGCATAGTAACATGTGCTATTCATTACTTCAATTAAAAACCATTCCAAGGAACAATAGGGCCATCCCAATAGGACCATGTATAGGGGTCTTAAGACAGTTGTTTTCAGAAGGAGCCCCCTCTGTCATTATTAGTGTCTGCAGTAAAGGACCAAACATGTTCAATAGCCGTTGACCCAATCCATACTCTGTCACCAGCTATGTGTCCCAATCCTCTATACAAATGCACACTTGGCTCAAAAGGTTTGGTCTTCAGCTGTAAATGAAAATAGATGGGGGGGGGGGGGGTAACCACCTGTATTCTTTGCAGAAATTGTGTATGTCTCATGCAGATCATCCTGAACAAGATAATAAATAGAGATGGGTTTTGAAGATTTGTTTCATTTCAGGTTTGGTTGCTTCAGCCCAAAGATTCATTTCAGGTTGAATAAGTATGTCACAAACCAGAAATGAAATTATTATACTTTGGGGTCTCTTCAGACCCCAGAGTATAATAGGCGGGGTCCCAAGGGAGGTAAGAAAACATTACAAACAGTTGTATTCCCCTTCCCTCTCCTCTCCTGGGCCTCCTTGCTGCATCCATCTGAAGTCCTCTTCTGGGCTCTTTCACCTGCATTGGGCTTACATGGTGGCACGCCAATGTTATGACTTTTTTTAGCATCAGGACAACCAGATGCCACAAGAATGCCCAGGATAAATGAGGGAAGGTGAGTATAACTGTTTGTTATGTCTTCACACCTCCACTAGGCCTCACAGTATAACAATTTCACTTCTGGTACATGGACAACAATCCCCCAAAGTTTTGGGTTCGGTTCAAACCCCAAACTTTTAGAACAATTTGGCTGAATTTGGGCCAAAACCGGTTTCATCCGAACTGGTTCACTCATCTCTAGTACTAAAAAATTCTGCTTTGTTTATCAGAGGAGATCTTTATTTACTCAGCTCCTATTTCTCAAATTTTTTTATCATCTATAAAGTTGTCTACAGAAGGATCTCCCGCCCATTACTAGTATCTGTATTTAAAGACAAGGAACACAAAGCTCCACCCCCTTGTCTAATCTCCAGTTATCAACTGCAAGTGAATGAATACTTAGGATGTTACTATATTTATTCTCTGAAAGACCAACAAACTGTGCGGAATCCTCTAACAAATCTAACAAATCTGTGGCAGATTCCTGCATGTGAACGTACCCTTTGCTACATAGATACCTAATCTATATTTTATGGCCGTCTTTTAGCTCTTAGAGAGGCTTACAGTAATAAACACTATACACTTAGCTGTCCATTCAGCTGGGGGTCCAATAGGCTGTGTTCACACGGGGTTTTTGGGGCCGGATTTTGAAGCAGAATTCGCGTCAAAATTTGGTTAAAAAAACCGCCTCCCATTGAAATTAAAGGAAGCCGGACATTTCTTTTTTCCTGCGAGCGGTTTGTTCCCGCTCGCAGAATAAAGAAGTGACATGCCCTTTCTTCAGGTGGATTCCGCAGCTGATTCAGCCAAGGACGTCCACCTCGCGACACTCCCTCATGACTAGGCCCATTCATTTGGGCCTAATCCGGAGCAGAATGCCGCGACTGGATGCTGGCGCACTTTATGCACTGGACCGGCATCCAGTCACGGCTAGCCATTTTTTTGACCTGATTCTGAAATTCCGCTTCAAAATTTGGTCCAAAAAAACTCCCGTGTGAACCCAGCTTTAGGGAGCCTCTGTACTGGTCCCTGGTCTTCGTGAGCTTTAACCTGCACATGAGTGTGTCAGCCAATCATTGACTGTGTTAAAACAAGAATTATCGATCAACCACTGATTGGCTGATGCATCCCCGTGCAGGCAGAAGGCAAACTGAATCTTAGGGTGCATTCACACGGAGCAAAATGGTGCAGATGAGGTGGATTTTGGCACGAATCTGCCATTTTGCTCCTTGTGAATGCACAAGTGGAGACTTACTGGTGGATCCCTGGTCGAAAGGAAAGGTGAATATGTGGTATTATTATTTTACTATACTCACTGGTGGGTAAAAATAAACTTGGAACTCTCCTTTATTATTAAATAGAGTCAATAATCATAATGTGAACAGGGTCCAATATTTCAGAGTACTTAATTTTTGAAGTTATTTTTTACATAGTAGATGAGATTGGATGAAGACATCAGTCCATCAAGTCCAACCTATAACCCTACAGTCCCTTACAATGTTGATCCATGGGAAGGCAAAAAAAACCCATGATGCTCATGCCATTTGCCCCATTACAGGGAAATAATGTCTTTCCCAACTCAGAACCACCATAAACGGTCAAAATGACTCCATATCCAAATACCTATGTTAAGGGACTATTCACTGTATTTACTCTGTACATGAACTATGGCGCCCACCCTCATTTCTTCAACAGAGACAATATATTGTAGAATAATGAAAGCCTAATAAGACTTCGCTCTGGACGACTGCAGATGCACATTCATATAAATAAAGCTTTTCTCATTTAACATCTTAGGCTAAAATATATTGAAAAAACAGTTTTTCTATCAAGCAATAACATTGTCTTTGTAGTCTTACAGGGAGTGACTCCAGATTATTTTTGAAGATCTAAGGAGACATTTCTTCAGTAGAACTGCGCAGAAAGCCTTGACAATTGGTTAAATCAATCGTGTGCTTGGCAGATCATTCAGAAACTATTTGTATTAGTTGTTTATCAAATTATTAACTGCACAGATGTTGCTCGCTGAAGAGCAGCTGATGGTTCTCCCTGCCAGAGACACAGACAAAGGTCTGCAGGAATAATTGGAGATGTGAACAGAATATGAAATTAATTTGCTGCTCTTAATTCCTATGCAAATCCTGACCTCTGATAGAGACTATCAATTACCCCGCATAGAATGAAAAGAAAGGAGACAGTTTCCTTTTTTAAAGAACTTAGAAAGGGGGAAATATTTGCAATGAGCAGTGGGTTTGTAAAGAACCGAACATCATGGACTTGTTTAATTCAATCCCTGAACTTGGAATGATGCCTCGGGGGAATAGAAACTACATTCAGCGAACAAATAAAGAGACAAGTAAAATATTCGGCTTAATTGGTGTCACATCTGTGGCTTGACGGGGATATCGGCAAATACACACTGGATTTTGATTCTTTCTGTTCATAAAAGCCAGGACAAAACGACTGGGGAGAACAATTATGTGTAACATGGTTATATCAGAGGGAAAGGCTGAACCCAGAGATGGGAGACATGCTCTACAGGTGTATTGTATGTGCTAGACATGACAGCTATAATATGTTCTCTAGAATGTAGAAATACATTTATGTTACATTGTAACTTAGTATTAGAATAATTGTACTTTACCATGTTTTATATGGTTTATATATCGCTTTAAACCACATTTCTCATGTGACTGAAAGGAAACACATAGGCACATGGGAGGGGAAAAATTGACATATGAGCTCTCTCGAGTTACTGAGTGGCTGAGAGGGCTCAATAAAGGGGGGCGAGTGAGCAGATATTCTCATTAGGGTACTGTATGTGTTGTGCTGTTTTCCAGGGGCTTGGTCTGGTGATTGGTTCCCTTTGAGCACTATAAAGCTATAAGAGCTTTAGAATATTGCTCCTTGTCTAGAAGAGCCAATTTAACATCTTGAAACAAAGTCATTATAGCCATTATTCTTATCAAAGAGGTTGTATGAGATTAGTAAAACATACCAGGAGATGGAATGAGCTAAATGCTAAATGCAGAATTCTGGCAAAAAAAAAAACTGGCATACATGCTTTTCACCACATTTATTATATACAGTGCTTAAATTGGGAAAAAAAATTAGGGGGAACTCTTTTCAGACCTCAGAGTGTAATAATCGGAGAGCAAGGGAGGATACAAACATAAAAAACAATGTTACTTACCTCTCCTGGGCTCCGGTGCACTCCCAGCTGATGTCGGCCATCTTCAATGATGGAAGAGATGTCACTTGAGCCGGGCTTGCGTTGCAACACATAAGGATGCAATCCGTGCCCACGTAACGTCTGTGATGTCACCAAGTAAGCCTGAAGCCTTCCAGAGCCCAGGAGAGGTAAGTAACATTGCTTTTTTTATGTTCCCTCACCTCTCCTAGCCCTCTGAAAAGACCCTCAGGTTTAATGATAGCAGTGTATTGAGGTTTTTTATACTGGAATGCTGAAAGATAGTTTGTCTTTATGCCAGAACTGAGTTCCAGTGTGTTACATACCAATTTAAGCACTGACTATAATAATATAGACACTTTTTTGCCTTGTCTAACAAGGAGCATGGCTTAGCAGGTAAGGGATGTGGCTTGCTGAAAAGGGGTGTAGCCTAGGATACGGTAAAGTCCTCCACACATCGGCACAAAGTTCTGGTGCGAAGTAAGCCGACTAATAGTTGGAATAAAGTAAACAGTATAAAATGAGGGCCTAAGTGGCATAAAAGTTGTGGTATATACACTGTGGCAAAAACTGCTAGGAAATCCCATCCACATATGGCAAAAAGATATGTGCAGTGGAAATGCTGTAATTTCCAAAATCGTGAAAAGTATAGCTATGGAAAAATTGACGGTTTCCCTACAGGTATAATGGAAGCAGAAAGTCCACAGAGGACATTCTGTGAAAAGTGCTGCAGGAAAAACTGTGATGCATTGCTGCCGCATTTTTTTCCCGCAACAATTTTTTAAAGTGGCGTGCTACGGCCCTAACACTATGGGCTCCACCTTGCCAAAAACCTACTTTTTTTGTTGCAGTTTTCGAGCCAAAGAAAAGAGTGAATTGAGCTGAAGGAAGAACTATAAAACCTTCATAGACAATTCCCATTCCATTTGTAGCCACTACTTTGGCTAAAAAAAAATGCAGCAGAAACCCCAGAGTATAATAATCTGCCACAAAGCATGTCACAGTGGCCACTGATATTTGCGTCAAACCCAGCTTGTGCCAAAGCAGTTTGCCCATGTCTAGCCAGTTCCTACCTGGTATAGATTTTCATTCCAGCTTGGAACCTCCAATAGATTTATGAAGAGGTTGCAGCCTCTTCACAAATCTCTCGGTCCCTGAACCAGTCAGGCCATTATCAAGACTTGTATATGATATGCAAGCCTTAAAGGGATCCAATCATTGGAATCCCATTTTTCCACCCTAACACACAGGAATAGCCTTAAGAAAGGCTATTCTTCTCCTACCTTTAGATATCTTCTCCGTGTTGCTGTTTGGTAGAAATCCCAGTTTTCTTCTGTATGCAAATGAGTTCTCTCGCAGCACTGGGGGTGGTCCCCAGTGCCCAAACAGCACTGGTGGCGTCCTCAATGCTGCGAGAGAAATCTCCAGCGATTCCTCTATCTTAGTTTGGAACGCCTCTCTGGGATTTCTACCGAACGGTGGAGCAGTTGAAGACATCTAAAGTTAGGCAAAGCCTACTTTCTTAAGGCTATTTCTACATGTTAGTGAGAAAAAATGGGTTTGCGATGATTGGATATCTTTAATGAATTTCCCCACTGATAAGGATTTAGAGTGAGTGCCTTACTTGAGACAGTGAGCGCTAACAGTAACTGGAAAATGATAGTACAATGGCTCAGTGGTTAGTACTACAGCCTTGCAGTGCTGGAGTCCTGGGTTTGAATCCAACCAAGGACAACATCTGCAAGGATTTTGTATGTTCTCCCTGTGTTTGCGTGGGTTTCTGGCCTCACTCCAAAGTCATACTGATAATGTGGGAAAAAATAACTGTAAAGTGCAGTAGAATATGTTAGCAATATGTCAGTAAATAAAAAAATTATAGAGGAGGAGAAGCTCAGCAGATTGAAATATATCTGTGTTAGAAAAACTAGATGTTTCCCACACACGTTCCGTCATCCAATAGTTCCTTCAGGGGGGGTGATGAAGCCATTGTATGGTGAAACACTTGGGGTGCATCGTGGTATGTAGCTTTACATTATCTGGTTGGTTACATTTGTTTAAGGGTACTTATGTGACTGCAATTTTTGATACTCCATGTATTTGGTATATAACGTATATACTACATTGATTATGCCCCTTTCACACTTGCGATACTATTTATATGCACAGGATTTCTTTGATATAGAACCTATAGTTGCTATATGTCTGGTATCATGGTAGATATGCATTTCTTCAGCCTAAATATGTAACCTTTGGTTTTCTTATTCATAAATGCAATTTCAAATCACGTTTTGCCATTGTTGATGTGGGCACCTCCTTTTCCTTGTCTATTTGTAATATATGTGATACATTTTTTTATTTATGTATGAACTTTTGATAAATTATATTTCATAATTTTATATGTGTGGAATTTTGCCTAATTAGAGTTTGAATGTTCCACCATTTTTTCAAGTAATTGTCGGTGATATTAGCCCGATTTTGTTATATGTAGGATTTCCAAAGTGTGTAATGCTGTCATACTTTTTACACAGCTTATAAGTTCACGTAGTTTATGACAGAATTTTGGCACAAAAATGTGGTGCAATGGATGAAATTTTGGAGTAACTTCTAAAATTGTTACACAATTTCTTGCTTACAGTTTAGCATGTTAAGCCACACCCATATGTACATATGGTGTACGAGGATTGTGTGTACATACATAGACAACCGAGTAGGACCACCCACTGGACACAAAAGCATATAAGGTTTAAATGAATAAAATTCCGGTTCTGCTAAATATTTTCTTACAAAATTATATATTAATCTGCTCAGTTTCTCCTGCCCTATAATATGCTTCCAGGATTTTCCATGTGACAGGTTCACTTTAAGATCACATTTCATTTGCCCCACCTATCAGTATTATCACTGCATTAGTATGGCATGGTTTGAAGTGGCCTGAGGATTCACAGCATGCAGATGGGCACATAGTTGCATCTCAAGTGCCTCAAGGATGCTGCTATACAAAATTCATTTCCAACATCATCTACCTCATTTAGCACACGTCAGTCTCTTCACATTTGCCAATATTGTTTCTCCTTCTAATACATAAGTAATTAGATACTCATCATTCAGATGAGAGCTTTCACTCTCTATGAAGACATTGAGATGCTCCTAAGGAAATTCTGTGTCACTGAGAGGGTGGTGTTTGGCCACTGAGATCAATAAATTTTTTCTCAATAACCATATATTTTTTCCAATATTAATTGAACCCAAATGTTAATAATACATAATAAATCAATATACCATGCAAAGTAGAATGAGGTGAATTTACTATGACATGTATGCTAGAAATCTGGCTTAGAAGAAGAACATCAAAATGTGTGCCAAAGTTGTGTCATTTTCTTGTTTTTACACCCTGCTCACTACTCCTTAAGATAGTAGGCCATTAAGACCTTGGCCGTTCACATTTAATATCACTCATGCCAGAAAACTGGCATGATTTATAGCTGAAATATGCACCATCAACTGGTTGGTATAAATTTCTCTTGAGTTGCGCCAGTGGCAGAATGGATTAAGACTTCTGTAGGAAACCCTGGTGTTCCCTGGTGAATTCCCCCAATGTGTACTAACACAATTACATTGTCAGGAATGTTAGATCGACTGCTATTCCTTTATGGTTACCATGTTGACTTGAGAAGCTTCTGTAGTGTCAGAGGTTCTCTGGGGTTATCCAATTAGTAGCTGAGGAGGTATATATAAACCCTGTTCCTCCTAAACCAGGTGCCTGCTAATTTAGTTGTACTCTAGTTAGGCTCTAAACCCTGATTGTGTGTACTAGACAGCTTTATTCACACACTTGGCTTTTTTCTGGTTATCTGTTTGTCTCCTGATTCTGGCTCTGACATGACCTCTTGAAACTCAACCATGGCTATAGTGAAGGAAATAATTATTTGATCCCTTGCTGATTTTGAAAATTTGACAACTGACAAAGACATGAACAGTTTATAATTTTAAGGGTGAGTTAATTTTAATGGTGAGAGATATAATATCACAAATACAACCGAGAAAATCACATTGTATAAATTATATAAATTTATTTGCATTTTTCATAGAGAAATAAGTATTTGATCCCCTACCAACCATTAAAAGTTCTGGCTCCTACAGACCAGTTAGATATTCCTTATCAACTCATTACCTGCATTACAGACAACTGTCTTATATTGTCACCTGTATAAAAGACTCCTGTCCACAGACTCAATGAATCAGTCAGATTCTAACCTCTACAACATGGGTAAATCCAAAGAGCTTTCTAAGGATGTCAGAGACAAGATCATAGACCTGCACAAGGCTGGAATAGGCTACAAAATCATAAGTAAGACGTTGGGTGAGAAGGAGACAACTGTAGGTGCAATAGTAAGAAAATGGAAGAAATATAAAATGACTGTCAATCGACATTGATCTGGGGCTCTATGCAAAATCTCACCTCATGGGGTATCCTTGATCATGAGGAAGGTGAGAGATCAGCCTAAAACTACATGGTGGGGAACTTGTTAATGATCTCAATGCAGCTGGGACCACAGTCACCAAGAAAACCATTGGTAACACATTACGCGATAATGGATTCAAATCCTGCAGTGCCCGCAAGGTCCCCCAGCTCAAGAAGCAATGGATTTCCTTCACTGTATATATTGGGATATTCATTTGTCTCCTGATTCTGCCTCTGACATGACCTACTGGTACTATCCATTAGCCTGGACATTTATTTATTGGACACCAAATGCAGCAAAGTCCATCTGGCCTTGCTGTGAACGTGTTTTGGTGTTGGGCCTATCTCTAAGTACTGTATAAGATTTGAACAGCTAGTTCTACTACTCTCTGTTATCAGATGGATCCTGCTATTTTTTGATGTTTGCTCCAGGAACTCTACCATAACACACATCTATAAGTCCATCTGGCCTTGTATCTGGCGCTGGTGAAGGTGTTTGGGTGCTGTGCCTATCTCCACCATAACACACAACTATATGTAGACCCAATCTACATACATATGCATGTATTGCATGATGTCAGTGTTATAATAGTAATAATAGCATTTTATCTTCCTTTTAGGTTCAGGATTGAGGATATTGAAATCTCCAAGGGTGTCCATATTGTTATTATTAAATATATTTAACACATGTTTAGTCAGATAATAGAAGTAAGGATAGGACGTGATAACAAAGACAACATGTCTTTCCACAGATGCGTTGATGTGGTCTTGTGGCGTAGTTATATGAGGCTGTCCGTCCATCCAGGCTATTCAGAGGCTGCCTTTATTCTCTCGTCATATTTTCTAATGAGTAAAACTAAATAGAATGAATACTGTGATCAGTCTGTTTGTCGACCTCTGAAAGACCTCCGCAGTAAAATGATGTTGTCAGCTCCTGTCCTCACATCCAATACGTTCTGCCTTTCACTTCCCTGCAGCCCAAACAAAAGGCGCACAACAATATCAATTAATCATGCAGCAGGCAAACAAGGAGATTTATTCCACTACAAATAGCCTCACAGAGAGACACTGAATGGCGGAGATTAGCATGTGAAAAGAGAAGCAAAACTCCACAGTTCAACAGCTAAAGAGCAATTTGATGGGGCTGGGATGGGGAAATTACTTGATTAGTGTCTGTGCTAGAGATCACAATTAGAGCACCTCAGTCATGAATCCTGACTACGAAGCAGAGCGCCGCTAAAATACAGCCATAGTATTGAAGAGCACGAAATCTGTTATGGCCAAATAATACCAGATAGGGACTGTTCACCTGCATAACCAACAACGCACAAAGTGCTCTGTGTTTATATGGCGCTAACTGCGCTATATTCCCATCCCTTTATGACTTTTATATACAATATACAATCACAATACAGATGGAGCAGAACTGATTTTCTCATTGACCAGATTACACATGCTTGTGAAATGGCAAACTCATGCCTTTTGGGGTGTCTATGAGCTATGGCTGCTTTCACACAAGCATATTTTTTTTCCCCCCTATAACTATGTTTTTAGAGTGTGGGAAGAAAACCACGCAAACACAAGGAGAACATACAAACTACTTGCAGATGCTGTCATTGGCAGGATTTGAACCCAGGACTCCAGCGCTGCAAGGCTAGCCACTGAGCCACTATGCTGCACCCCCTGAGCCTCCGTGCTGCACCCCCTGAGCCACCGTACCGCACCCCCTGAGCCACCGTGCCGCACCGCCTGAGCCACCGTGCTGCACTTCCTGAGCCACTGTGCTGCACCCCCTGAGCCACCGTGCTGCACCCCCTGAGCTACTGTGCTGCACTCCCTGAGTCACCGTGCTGCACCCCTTGAGCCACCATGCTGCACCCCCTGAGCCACCGTGCTGCACATTTTTCTCCAGTATTGCTAACATGAATTGTGGGACTATTCACACTGGCATATAAAATCCTGACATTTTTTTTTAAACGCAGCATCTGACACTTTAATTTATTACAGTCTAGATAGTGGTCAAAATATGAATGTCTGAAGTTATGCAGGTGCATTCATGACATCCCAAGAACATGCTCCAGCCCCTACAGTCCAAAGACATGCCCACAATACACAAATTCTCCAACTATGTATACCCCTTATACAAATTACTGGAGATAGCTGAAAATATCCAACAGAAATGATTTTGGTGGCTTTCAACTTTTGTAGACGGTTGGCTGTATGGAGCAATCGGTCACTGGTTTATGTAAAAATGGTTATTGGACGAACAGTTGGATTCGGCCACTTCATCTCTCTAAAGTCTGATGTCTATGGAGAGCTTTATACAGATGTCTCCCAGCTTGCTTCCAACATGACTGTCAGCAGGTTCTCTGGCACAGGATTTTTAGGACTGTTTCCCCACCCTAACTACTATGAGCTCCAGTGTCTTTGCTCAACAACTACGATGGGCAGGAAGCTTCTGCTAATAAAGTCTACCTTGGCTCCACCTCTGTCACACATTGTACTCATGTGTCCCTATTAGAGATGAGCCAATAGTATTCGATCAAATACTACTATTCGATCGAATACTCGCATCAGTTGAATACCACGCAAGAAAATTCCATTGAATTCAATTCAAAAACCTCCTCGTGCTCCTCGTCCTGCTACTTCCTGAACTTGGAGTATGAGTGGTCCATGGAAACGGGTGCCCCCCCTCCTGCAAGATGGTCATTTTATGGTCCATTTTGCAGTTCGATCGTCCAAATGTAGCCTAAGGCTATTGCCCCACGGACGGTAAACGCCATGCTAAAGTGCTGTGGGATCAACCACATCGGGAACTCATCGCGGTTCTTCCCGCAGCGCTTTGAACAGAAAGTTCACAGAGTTTTCCTCCATGGACTTTCTCTTACCATTATATCTATAGGAATGCCGCCGGCATTTCCGTAGATATAATTGACATGCTGCAATGTCCAAAACCGCGCCGGTTTTGGAAATTGCAGTGTGTCTGCGTTGCAGTTTTAAACGCAAAGTGGGCATGGAATTCGCATGAATCCCGTCTACTTTGCCTGTACTGTATAACGCCGCGATTTTTCGCAGCGTTTATGGCCCGTGGGGCCCTGGCCTAAGGGTGTGTACTTGCTGGTCCATATTTCATAGAAATATTTCTTGTTCGAATGGAGGGGACATTTAAGTAAAAAACAGCAAAATCTTTCTTGCTAGCAAGAATCTTTATTTTTTAATAGCACTCTCCTTGCCCACAGGTCGTCTCTGGTAGTGCAGCAAAGCCAATTTCAATTTGGCTATGAAGATGGAATTTCAGAAACACTTGATAATTAACCAGAAGAAGACAAGACAACCAAATGACAGACCCCACTAACAATCATTAGAGGCAATGAGACATTGCTATACTCATGTCATGTGACCAAAGTCTCCATATAGCTCCAGTCTTAATGTTCAGAAACATAAAATATACATCTTATTCAACTCTTTATTATAAATATATATTTCAAATGCATAAGTTGAAGGCCTCGTGCAGTCTTCTGTAGCTTCTTGTACTAGTAGCCTTAGCCTTGAAATGCAGATTTCTTCTATTTTCTGCTGGGAAGGCTTCATTTCTTTTGTAGCTATAAATATAACAGAAATATATATGAAAGAAAAAGGCAAAATATACATTTTACAGTCTTAAAGGAGTCACAATATAAATCGAGTAATGTTAATGAAGGAAATGAAAGGAAATGTTATCATATCTGTGGCCACCCTACAAAAAAATTGATGTGTATTTATGAATGACTAGGGGTCAATTCATATGTGTTTTACGAATATGTACGGGATCCATTTTTTACACACTACATAGTTGAATCAGGTCAGTGAAAACTGATCCGATAGATCTGCGAAGAAATAGAGCGTATTCACAGATCACAGACCGCACACGGTTGAGGAAGTTGATGTGATAAGGATTTAAGGCAGGGTTACAATGCATTGTAGACCCTATGGAGCCCATTTATCATTGCTTTTATACTAGAATTCCGGCATGTTTTTAGCAATTTTTTGTGACTGTTTAAGGGTTGTGCCCAATGTATTAAGTAATTACTCCATTTTTGGCGACATATTGATACATTTGTGCAAAATCATACTAACACATAAGAAAAAAACGTAAGCAAAACACCATCATGATAAATCTGTACCAATGTTTAGTGTAAACCCTGGAAAATTCTCCTGTTGTGGATTTATTGTACCCATAGAAATCTACAAGTCAATTTTACACCATAAGGGTGCATGCACACTACGTAACGCCGGGCGTGTATGAGAGCCGTACACGCCGGCGTTACAGCAGGGCTGCCGAACACTTCCCATTCACTTCAATGGGAGCGCTCGTAACAGCGGCGTTTACGAGCGCTCCCATTGAAGTGAATGGGAAGTGTTCGGCAGCCCTGCTGTAACGCCGGCGTGTACGGCTCTCATACACGCCCGGCGTTACGTAGTGTGCATGCACCCTAAGTGTCCTTTAGGTATCTTTATGGCCAGTATGTATTGATATAGCTATATTACATGTCCTATGGTTTTTGTATTAACAGCGGAATTGCGGAACTTGTAAATTGGTGATATCTTTGTTTTTGTCAATATACAAATGAGCAAATATTAACACAAATCCTCTATATTAACATGCATGTTCATTAGCATGAAATGTGGGTGCAAGGGTGTTGGACAGTGCCCATAGACATTATTATGGAAATAGTAGGGATGGAAACTGTACGCCGTCACTTCAAAGCGGGGATGGTGAACAGAACAGACCATCCAAACAGGTTAGCTCCAATCCCATCAAATATAGCCTTAAGGGCCCGTGCACACGGAGTTAATGCGAGCGCATTTTAGCATAATACACATGTATAGAATACACATGTAAAAATAAGACTCACG